>NC_058130.1:784564516-784577554 GCF_016433145.1 Gracilinanus agilis | reverse complement strand
GGAAGGAAGAAAGAAAGGAAGGAAGGGAGGGAGGGAGGGAGGGAGGGAAGAAATAAGGCGTGGCAAGAATTATTTCATTCTTTATATTTATTTCCCCATCACCTAGATCCATGTTGATCTAAGTCAGAGATAGGGATGAAGGACTAGACTCAGGGTTTTGAGTCCTGAACTACAGCTGCCTCTGGGTTCTTGTTTTTTAAATCAAGGCCCTGAATTCTGAGTCATGGGATAGATATGATTTCTGTGTTTTGGGAAATAGGTCCTGGACTCTGATTTGGGGGCTCTGGGCCAGGAGCTGAGGTCTGAGCTGATATGCAGGCTCTGGGTTCTGTCCAGCCTATCCTCTTTAGTTCTGGCATCTCTCCTCAATTCTCCATGGTGAGTCCAGGAAAACACTCTAACCACATGAGAATTCCTTCCTAAATATTTGGTGAGCACTGGAGTTCTTGGAGCCCTATTCCACTGTCTCCACCAACCTACTGTCACTGGTTCCAAACCTGCCTCCGGGATTGCTCTGACAATCCCCTCTCCCATTCAGCACTTTGAACTGTGCAAAAAGCCCTCTCCTGCCCATGGGGGCTCATTGGAGGTCTACAAACAAATGTCTATTCATCAGGGAGAAGGCAGAGAAAATGTCTTGTTCTTGGGAGTTAGTGTAGTGAAATAGATGGAGTTTTGGCTGGAAGGGGGAAGAGGAAGGAAATAAGCATTTCTTAAGTGCCTGCTATGTTCCAAGCATTGTGCTAAGAACTTTAAAAATATTATTTGATTAAAAAACCTGGTATATCACTGAGCTCAGGGTCTCAGTTTGCTTATCTGTGAAGTGGAACTAACAATATCTCCTACCCCACAGTGTATCTGTGAGTCCCAAATGAGAGGGCAGAAGCACTTCAGAGATCTTTGAGCACTCTAAATGCCAGCTATTCTCCCTATTTTCCAGGTCAACCTTTGAGGAGTGTCGGATAATCCATCAGAGTCTCTCTCTGGTCTCTCCAGATGCCAGTTCCTTGGCTCACTAAATGATTTACTGATGCTCAGAACTAGAAAGGAGCTCTAATATCTAATCAAATCCTGAACAACATAAACCACAAGCTTTGTATTGGAGACCTCGAGGAACAGAGAACTCACGACTTCTCCAGACAATCCATTTCAGTTTAGGATAACTCAGATGGTTAAGGAGTGGGTTTTTTTCCTCCACCTTAGTGTTCAACAGAGGAGTAGAGCCTATGCGCCCCTCTCTCCACCGCCCCTTCCTACAGAGAGAGAGAGAGAGAGAGAGAGAGAGAGAGAGAGAGATTCAGGTCTGATAAAACAGAGATATGGGAGGAAAGGGGAGGAGTCTTCTGAAATCAATCATCTAAGCAAGAGCTCAGCACTCTGGACAGCTCCCAAGCCTAGGTAAGTGTTGGTCTGTCACCCAGGGGGCACTGCTCCACCTCTGGCAACTATCTCTGGGGAACAGCTCCCAGTGGAGACTTGCTGAAGTGTTCCCTTCCTGCTTGATCCAACGGATTCAACGCCCCTGCCAGGATCCAGGTGTGTCCTCTCCACCCCCAACCTGCTGGGGACAGGGGACCAGGAAGACAACCCAGAGGAAGCCATTGTACCCCAGATCTGACCACAGCAAAGCCGTTGGAGGCTCTCCCTGGGGCAGCAGTAATGTTGGCAGTGTCCCAGATCCATGAGGCCAGGACAGAGGGCAAAGACGATAGGAAGTAGCCATTTAGAGCCCAACACAGATGAGGCTCCTCAGCAGAAGGAAGGCAGCCAAGGGAGGTGAAGAGTATCCAGGGAGAGCAAAGAGGTCAATATCTCCAGGGAGCCTTCAGGAGTAGCACTCAGGACTGACCCCAGCTGACAGTGCTAGGATTTGAACAGGGATGCTCCTTCCCCATCCCCAGGCATGGATTCCTTCCAGGCCAGCCTTGAACCCTGGCCCGAGCACTCTGCTACTCCTGCTAGCCCTAGTTCCAACTTCCCACAGTCTCTCCCCTGAGATGGAAAGGCAAGCTCCCCCTGACAGGGAAAGCTTAGAGCTAGGAGGCTCCCAGGTTGGGGATGCCTGGAACCCCAAAGCAAGAGACAACCAGCAGAAGATTAGTCCTGACCTTGACAGCAAGGAGATCAGGTAAGGGGGTACCAAAGGTGTATGGAAGCCTATGCCTTATTTTTTATCATAAATGGGCAACATGAGACAATAATAGACAGAAACAAAGAGAACCTATGAGAGAGAGAGAGAGAGAGAGAGAGAGAGAGAGAGAGAGAGAGAGAGAGAGAGAGAGAGAGAAACCAGAGACAGAGAAAGGTATGGTTGAGAAGAAATGGATGAGAGAAGGGAGAGAAAGAGAGAGGCAGGGTTACCAAGACAGAAAGTATTCTGGGTCACCAAAAGTCAAGGGAAAAGAGTTGGTGAAAATAGTTGGGGGTTAGACCAAGGCCAAAGGGAAAAGAAAACATAAATGGGGGGTCCGTATGTTACAAGGCACAAGGAAAGAGAGAGGCAGAGACAGTGTTGACAATGAGACAGAGTTGAGGAGAGAAGAGGATTGGAAAGGAGAAATAATGAGGAGGAAAAAAACAAAAAGAGTGGGAGAAACCAGGCATGGGAGGGAAGGGAATGGAAAAGGAGAGCAAAGCAAGAAAGAAGAGATTAGGAGAGACCAGGAGAAAAGGGGAGAGATCCAGAGAGGGGGAGAGCAAATCGAGAATAAGGAACAAAGAAAGAATGAGAAAAGATGGAGGGTTGCTTTCAGAGAAGAAAGGTGGGCAGGGCTAGGAAGATGAAAGACCCTCTGTCCTCTGCCTTGGTCAAACTCCCTATGGAGCACTTCAATCTGTTCTGGGCACTACAGTTTAAGAAGGATGTTGACAACACTAGAAAACCTCCAGAAAAGAGTAATTCAGATAGGAAAGGGTGTGTTAGCCAAAGTATTGGTCTTGGATTGCAGCAAGTAGTGCATCCTTCCTGATGCTTAGTAACTGTGATTATGACAGATGGCTTGATCGCCTTGAATCTCTTTTTCCTCATCTGTAATATGGGAATATATATCCTATTTATGTCATAGGACAGAGTTTTATAAACATTAAAGTATAATTTTTAACCCCTCACCTTCCATCTTAGACTCAATACTGTGTATTGGTTCTAACACAGAAGAGTGGTAAGGGCTAGGCAATGGGGGCTAAGTGACTTGCCCAGGGTCACACAGCTAGGAAGTATCCGAAGCCAGATTTGAACCTAGGACCTCCCATCTCCAGACCTAGCTCTCAAACTACTGAGCCACCCAGCTGCCCCCTAAAGTACTATTTTTAAAGTATTCTAGAAGCAGCTAGGTAGCACTGTAGATAGAGCTCCAGATCTGATATAGGGAAGACTTGGATTCAAATCTGACCTCGGGAACTTCCTAGCTGGGCAAGTCTCTTAACCCTGTTGGCCTAGCCCTTGCCCTTCTGTCTTAAGAGTTGTTACTAGGATAGAAAGTAAGGGTTTAAAAAAATCACTCAGCTTTTGGATTCTTGTTGCTATTGTTGCTTAAGAACTGGAAGTGTTTCTTCTGGGAAAGAGAGGGCTCAGGATGGTATAGCAGTGGGGGGAGTGGTTGCTGGCTGCTGTACAGTATAGGTACTAGACTTGTTCTGTGTGACCTGAGAGGGCAGGACTAGGAGATTATATTTTAGCCAGCTGAAACCCCTCTAACCAATCAAAGCTGCTGGAAAGTGAAATGGGATCTCCCAAGAGGTAGTGAGCTCCCCATACTGGAAGTCTTGCAGAAGGTGCTAGTCAGCCACTTGTCAGGGATGATGACATGAATTTCATATCTCCTCAAAGATAGCATGTAGGTGCCTTGAGGACAGGGACAATTTCATCTCTAGTTTTTTTGGTTGTTTTTGCCCCCAGTACTTGGCTTAGAGTACAAGCTGGGTAGATGTTTGTTGATTGATGGATTGATTGATTAGACAGAATGTTTATTTGGGTTAGGGTGGCTCTGGGTGGCTTCTGAGGAGGCTCCTTCTAATTCTGAGATCCCATGACTCCAAGAGAAACAAAGAAAGGATAAAAATAGCAAGAATTTCTACAGGATTTTAAGGTCTTCAAAGCACTTTGCATTCATCATAAAGGAAAGTAAATGAAAACAAAATCAACCAAAAGCCTTTATAAGGAACCTAAGGTGTGCCAGGCACTGAGGTTACAAAGGCAGAAAAGAAGCTGTCCCTGTTCTCTAGCAGTTTACATTCTACTAAGAAATATATGGATCTGGGAGGGATGGAAGAGGAGAGACCACTGGAGGAGGAATGTGGTAATCTTCTCAGATAATAACACTAATATTAATAGCTAGCCTGTTTACAACACCTACTGTGTGCCAGGGACTGGGCTAAGTGCTTAATTAACTCATTTGATCCTCACAAAAATCCCAGAGGCAGGTACTATTACTATCCCTATTTTACAGTTGAGGAAACTGAGGGAAACAGAGATAAAGTGACTTGCCCAGAGTCACTCTGTTAGGAAATTTTCTGAGGCTGAATTTGAACTCGGGGCTTCTTGACTCCAGGCCCAGTTCACAAAAACAATCCACAGCAGATTTCTAATACTATTCCTAATCCCTCCTGCCCCACAATATCACTGAGGACTCTATTCAGGAACCCCTGTCGCTAAGAACACCATGGGCCCTCACTAATATGGTGGATTCTTTTCCAGAGGAGAGAGCTTGGTGTCAGAAGGGGATCAGTCATGGTTTCAGCTTGTAGACACTCAGCCCTATGGTCCAGACTCCTAGGGAAGGGCTCTGCTGGCTTTGAGAAGGAGATCCCAGAGAAGACTCAGAGCCTGTCTCCCAGATGATGGGATGGCCCTGGGGTCTTAAATGGGGCTCAAGGCAGGGTCTCATCTCATCTCCTCAAGACCTTCTAGGACTGGGAAAAACTTTGCCAAAGCTTCCTCTTCCCCCATGGTTTAGCCTCTGGGGGAGATCCTAAGGAACCATGATTCTGCCCATGAGCCCAAGAGACAGGGGCCACCCATCACCAAAGAGAAAGTTAACTTTGGGCATGCTAAGGTCCCTTCCAATTTTTTTTTATTTTTTTTTAAACTCTTCCCTTCCATCTTGGAGTCAATACTGTGTATTTGGCTCCAAGGCAGAAGAGTGGTAAGGATTAGGCAATGGGGGTCAAGTGACTTGCCCAGGGTCACACAGCTGGGAAGTGTCTGAGGCCAGATTTGAACCTAGGACCTCCCGTCTCTGGGCCTGGTTCTCAATCCACTGAGCTACCCAGCTGTCCTCCCTTCCAACTCTTATTCCTTATGGCTCATTCTATTGGAGGCAGGATGGGAGGAATGAAAACAGCACATGTTTGGGAGTCAAAGGATCTGGGTTCAACTGATTCTACCACTTCTTGCCTATGTGACCTTATGCAATTTTCCTAATTACTCAGTGTCCTAAGTTATATAAAGAGGCTGAATCTTTCCAGTTCTAAGGGAAAGATTTCAAATACTCCTTAATTCAATCCCACAAATATTTCTCCATAAGAACTGACCTTCAAATAGAGCATTAAATTTGCACCTTCTCCCATTTAAGCCCCCATGAAAGGCTGGGGAGTTAAATCACACAGGTATTGCTCCCCCCATTTTAGAGAGTAAGAAACAGAGGCTTAGAGAGGCCACACAGGTTGTAAATGTCAGAAGTAGGATTCAAATCCATCTCTTCTTCCTAACCCTAAGTGTGCTCTCTAAGATAGAGAACTATATATAGAATCAGAGCACAGAGTCAAGAAGACCTGAATTCAAATTCAGCCTCAGATACATATTGTATGATCCTGGGCAAGTCATTTTTTAAATCTCTGTGTGCCTCCCTGTTTCCATCTTTAAAATGGGGATAATAAAAAGCCAGGGTTGTTGTGAGGATCAAATGAGGTAATAATTATCAAATGCTTAACACCAGAGCTGGGGACATGAGAGGTGCCTCATAAATGCTTACTGACTGACACCAAAAATCAGAAATCAGAGGACACAAAGACAGTTAAGGCACAGGCCCTGCTCTCCAGGAGTTTACAATCCAATAGATGCTAAAGGTGTGTCTATAAGTGACTGTGATGAAATGGAGAGATCCAGTTGGGCTTGAGTGACAAGGCTATGAAGGGAAGCAGAGCAAACTAAGACTAGAAAGGGATGAGAGTCAGGATGTAGAGCCCTGAATGCCAGGATCAGAATCAGTCTAACTAAATTTAGGAGAATATAGCATTGGCATCTGATACATAGCATGGGATGTGTGATATCTGTGCTCAATGATATTTCACCGAATAATGAAATTATTCAATAGACAATGGAGAAACTCTGGGGACTCTTGAGCAGGTGAATCACATAACTAGGAACGCTCTAGGAAAGTTGTCACATGAGACCAAATGTCCCTTAAGCCCCTCCCAGCTCGGAGAATCTGTGTGTCTGTGGGTCTGAGGTCAGAAGGAAGGGTTGCTTCTCAGAGAAGACTTGTTCTGCTCTGCCCAGGAGACTCCAAAACCAGGAGCAATGGGGACAAGACTGCAAGGAGAAGATTCCAGCTTTTAGTGATAAGAGCTACACCAAGGCAAAATGGGAGGAATGGAGCTTCCCTAACTGGGGGTCTCCAAGAAGAGACTGGAGGGCCACTTGTTGGGGATGTCATTGGGGCTGGGACATGGGCAGGACTGGATGGTCTTTGTGGTGCCTGTCAGCCCTGATTGAGATGTCAAGATTCCAGTGACTCTCTGAAGACTATTAGAGCAGCTGGGAAAATGTCAAGAATGGAACTGGGGACTCCAAAATGCTGGGCGACCCGACACTTCTTGGGAGGCTTTTCATGTCATCTTCACCAGAATGGATTAGCCAATAGCTCAGGGCTAGAACTTTGAAACAGCATGCTGCCAGCTCTCAGAGAAGGGAGCTGAGCAGTCCTGGGAAGGTTTTAGGCCCTTGTTGTGGGTTTGGAGAGACCAGTGCACCATGGTTAAAAAGAAGAATGAGAGGGAGGATAATCTGGGTGAGGAAAACATCGTCTGGGACAAAGGTGCTGGTTGAGAAAAGGGAGAAAAAGCTTCAAAAGAAAGAGCTCCTCTCCAGTGGGAAGTATTGCTATTAACCTTGAAAAAAGCCCTGGGTGAGCCCAGCATTGAAGGCAGGAGAACAGATGGGGAGCTGTCCCTTGGGAACACACCTGCACCCTGTCACCACTGACTCTCAGCCATGTCTTCCTGCCATGCCTGACAGGTTTCCCAACCAGCAAGGCCCTAGGGGGCCAAAACACACCTGCAGGCCACCAGGGTTTTGGTCCAACTCTCAATCACAATGGTATATCTTCGGTGAAGGGACCAAACTGACCGTCCTGGGTAAGTAGCCTTTATACTCCCTGTCCCTCCTTGCCTTGTCCAGTTTTTGCCTTTCTGAGAGTCATCCACTTACCGGAGGGTCTCCCTGGGGCCAAGAGGCTAGAAGTGGCAGACCAATGTGGTCCCAGTCACAGCAGCCAAGGGGTGGAGGAAAAGATGGACTATGAACTAGCAGTAAGGTACTCGATCTCTGGGACACCCTATGAGAAAAGCATTGTCCCCATCTTGGAGACAAATTAGAAGATGATTGGGCAAGGCAGGGTAAAACCAGGTTTCGAAGTAGAGGAATCAGAGGGGTTGTATTCTTTCTGTCAAGTGAGTCCCCTTATATTAGGAAAACCTCAGGAGACCCAGGGCTCACTCAGCATGTGAGGCCAGCCGAACTTTGGTCCCCAAAGTCTCTGGCTTGCTGGGACAGACAGAATTAACATTCTGGCTGAGTCTCCAGGGTCACAGTGAAGAATAAGAGGGTATCACTAGGGGTAGATACTGGAGCCTTGCCTACTAGACTGCCTGGGAGGGAAACCCCAACGGAGGATTGTCTTTGGAGGTTGGACAGAGAAAGCCAAAACATGGAGACCCTAAGAGCAGCTCTCAGGTTTTAGCCTCTTGAGAGAATAGAGGGGGCAATGGAATGGAGTAGGGAGCCAAAACCAAGCTTGGGAAGCTATGATCACAGACACCCCAAACTATGGCATGAAGGAGACAGTGTGGGATGCTCTAAACTTAGACTTGCAGTGACTTGTGTTGGAATGAGAATTTAGTACTCATTATTAGTTGGAGGAATCTGGGCAAGTTAACAAAGCTCTCCTGGCCTTCATTGCCTCATCTGTAATATACAGTGGGCCAATGCGATAATCTTAGAGGTCCTTTTCTCTCTCTCTCTCTCTCTCTCTCTCTCTCTCTCTCTCTCTCTCTCTCTCTCTCTCTCTCTCTCTCTCTCTCTCTCTCGTTGTATAAAAAGAATAAGAAAGGATAATAACTAGGCAGTTGGAGTAGATCCAAAGGTCACAGCAGCCTCGGCAGAGGCTAGCATAAATGGGAAGAAACTGAGAATGGGGAAATACGGGCCTTGGAAAAATTGAATGAGGCTCTGCTGATTTTAAGCATGGGGGAAATGCTTGAGGGAAAAAGATAAAGGATGGTCATCAAGAAAGACTGCCCAATCCATTAGGAAGGCAGAGAAAAGTCTCCCCAGAAAAGAGGAACAGTGCAAATGAAGCCAAGAGTTGCATAGGGGAGGACTACCAGGAGAAATTGGAGATAGAACCCTGGTTGGGAAAGGGGCAGGAATCAGAGATCTGAAGGCAGAATCTTGGCATATCAGAAAGGAACTGGAATAGGGTTTGGAGCAATGAGACCTTGGAATCATGTAGTCATCTCTATGACTCTCTGGTAGCTTTATTTGATTTATTTTCTTCTCCAGAGAGGGGAAAGGACTTCCCAACATCATATACGAGAGCAGTGGAAAGCATTCAGGGTCAAGGGAAAGAAAGAAGGAATTCTAGATCCAAAGGAAGGAGTACACTTTTCAGAAATTCACTGGGACAAGGAAAGATTAGAAATGTAAAGAATATGAGCAAACTCCAAATATTACTGCATTTCTGTTCTGTGCAACACTAAATTCCTTCCCTTACTCTTCAATGATACTAGGTCAGCCCAAGGCATCCCCCATGGTCATGGCCTATGCTCCATCCCTGGATGAGCTGCAGACCACAAAGGCCACACTCGTGTGTCTCATCAATGGCTTCTACCCAGACTCCGTGGAGGTGACCTGGACCAAGAATGGTTCCCCTGTGTCCAGTGGGGTGCACACCAGCAAGCCAGCACGCCAGAGTGACAACAAGTACTCAGCCAGCAGTTACCTCTCACTTGACGCCAACCAATGGGGGGAAGGCAACACATATATCTGCAAGGTCACCCATGAGGGCCAGGTCATACAGAAGGAGCTGTCCCCCAGCCAGTGCACTTAGAGGTCCTCACCCTCCAGGACCCCTCACTCCATCCCCACATGTGGGCAGCCCCACATCATCACCCCCTCTCCCTTCCTTCTAATAAAGATCTTTTCCTTTCTCATTAAATTGCCCCTCATGTCTTCTGTGTCGGGTCTCCCCTTCCTTCCTTTCATGGTGCCTCGTAATGTGGGGCCTCTCTTGCCCTCCATGTGCAAAGGCCAGCTGAGGCCAAGTCCCTGGCTACAAAAGATGGAAGATGCTGCCACTAGAGTCCAGGGACTACACTATGTCCCAGCATCTCAATCACACAAGCACAAGTGGAAGGTGGGGAGAGGAAGAAGAACAGGAGAGGAGGGAGGCTGGCCAGGGAGTAGTCTTCCATCAGGAAAATGGGAGGGAAGAATCACAGTAGAGCCCTTGATCACACCACTTCACCTTCATGAAAAAGCCCCCCCCCCCATCCTGAGGGCACCGAAGTGACAGGGGATGAGACCAGACTAACCTCCTCAGACGGAGTCTGAGGGCCACAGGGCAAAGAACACTGCCTCCTAAATACGAGGAGGGAGTCCAAATTCAGACATGTATTCCTATCCCTAGGGGACCTTAACCAAGTCTAAACCTCCATGGATGCAGTAGCCTAATCTGTAAAGTAAGCAATTTACACGAGATACTTTTAAAAGGCACGTTACAAATATCAAAAAGGCAGTCACAACTTGGGAAAAGGAGACTCATTCTCCCAAGATCCAAAACCCACAATCTGAAGAACCTGAACAAGGAAATAGATAAGAGCCCCTTGGAGGGGAAATTGGCCAACATTTGGAGCTCTCCATGGTGGATTGAACTCCCCTGCACATTAGCAAAAAGAACTTGGTTTGGACAGGTATGAATGCAGTGCTGGGAATGCTGGACCAGGAACCCTAAGGGTGAGAAGACTCCCAGGGCTCTTAAGAGCTGGGAATCTGAGAGTCCAGCCAGTGAGAGGATCAATGGGGCCAGGCAGCTCTTTGGGGAGGGCTATCTCCTTAGTAAGACACAACGACAGATCTGGAAGACAGCCACCATTGGCATGGCTTCTAACCAGAGAATGACAAGGCCAGTTAATGAGGGAGGGATGATGCCATACATAGCTCCCTGACCTGGACCCAAGAGCCCCTCTGCTCTTACTTGACCTTAGGATAATCTGGGAGATCAAGATGGAAAATAAGACTCATGTTCCTCTGTACAATGGGCACCAAATTCTCAATACAGCACCAGCCCAGACTGGTGGGAGGGAAGAACTCTATAAGACCTGTTGCCAACTGCCAAGTGTTGGGTAAATACTTGGCACAATGCTCAGCACATCCTTGGTACCTTATCAGGGTTGAATGATTATGAATATTGATTGAGGAGAGCTGAATTCTGAGAGCTTGGCATTCCTCATGCTCACACATAAGAGGCCACATGAAGCCTACAACCTCAGACTCTTCATTCCCACCTGGGATTGCCACCCTACACTTGGGAAAGCCCTGATTTTAGAAAAAGGAAAGAGAAGCTCAGCACAGAGCCAGCCTCAGGACAAACATATACCTTTCACTGGCTCACTAAAACAGCTCTGAACCTTCACCCTCCATGAACACTGCCCTCATGGCCACAGGAAATGCTCCACAAAACAGTGACATCACAAAGTGCTCTAACTTGGGGTGAAGGCACAAGATTCCATTCCAGTTCCCATCCTCCTGTCCCATCTGGATCAGACAGTCAATTCCACCAGTCCCTTAAAGACCATGAAGAGAACATAATCCCCCCCTTCACTGGAATGTTGTTTGGGGGAAGGAACAAAAGGAAAAAGGAAAGATTAATTCGAAACTCCTTCTATCCTGAATTGTCTTCCCTTCTGCTTTGACCTTCCTGGGAGTCTCCTGGAAATATAGGTCCCAAGAGTTGGGAGCCAGGACAGAGGAGTGGATAGTCAGTACTTTGAGATACAAAGGTGACAGACACTTGGGAGATGTCACTACAAGCCCCAGATCTGCGACACAAGAACTGAACAGGTGATGCTTGCAGGTGATGTCCTGAAGGCTTAGATACATCCATGGAATGTTCCATGGGAAGCCACGTCCACAAGGATAATGGGCAACAACTAGAGGTGGGTTCCACGCTTGGCTGTAGAGGCATGGGTACACTGTCATGGATGCCTGCCCCAGCTCTCTGATGAAGGGGAAGGAGGCCTCCAGACTCTGAACAGGTGGAGATGAACCTAGTGGAGGGGCCAGTGCTCCTGTCTCACAGCTGCAGAAGAGGAAGGGGGAAGAGATGGGGGTCAGAGACAAATCACTGGCAGGTTTTTGTGCGAGTCTGTGTCACAGTGTTGGGTGTTCGGCGGAGGGACCAAGCTGGATGTCCTGGGTGAGTCATTCACTTTCTTCTCTCCATTTCTGGGATACTCGGGGCTCCTGGGAAGTGGCTACTCATCTTCTTTGCCTCTATGAAGCTCCGAAGTGGGCTAACACATCCCATCTCCTCCTCAAGGCTCCCTTACCTTCCCCTCCTTCCTCCCTCTCTCCCTGGACTCTGAGGCAGCATTCTCCTTGGGATGCTACCTCTGGGGCTTGACTGCTCTCTGTCTTTAACACTCAGGCTCTCCCAGCCCAACTCTCTCTCCCTCTATTCTCTGGGGACAATGAACAACCTCTAAGAATGTACTCACAAAGGAGTCAGGATTGGGCTGGGCTCCAGGGAAGCTAGAGGCTAGGGACAGGGAGCCCCAGGGAGCATGGTCAAGTGTGTTTCTTCCAGGTACTTTTTAGTTCCTTGGCTGGGACCTGGAGGGTGCAGGAGGGTGGGGTGGTCACAAGGGCCACTTCCTTTGAGGCCAGCCACAAGACATTCAGAACATAAAGCCTGTCACCGGTTATTCCTGAGAACCGGGGGATAGAGAAGAGGAAGGAGAGCAGGGAGAGAAAATGAGGACTAGGACAAAGGTGGACAACACAGGCAAAAAGAGGCTCCCTACAAGAGGTGGGCAGCAAAAAGACAGAGGGAAAGCCTGGGTCAGAGTCTCAGCCCAGGGCTCAATGGCTCCCACCTTGGGGCCAACTTCCCAGCACAGATTTCTCCAGCACAGACAGACTCCTTCACAGGAGAGCATTTCTGGAAGTCTCCAAAGAGATCCAGATCCAAAGGCAAAATGCATCCCCAGGAAAGAGTGATTGCTCCTGCCAAAGGACTGCTCAGGACAGACAGACAGACAGAAAGATCTCCTCAAGGCCCAGGAGACAAAAGAGGATACTTGGGGACTTTGGGGACACGACAAACATAGTATGTCAGGGGATCTAGGAGAGTCAGGGGATTACATTAGAATTCCCAGCATTCTACTTAGATGGGGTTAAGGGGGAACGCTCTGTATGACCAGACTTCTCATAGCAAAGTGGGCAGGACAGGAAGGTGAATTGGGGACCAGTTTAACTCACCAAACAAAAAGGTGAACAAATGGAAGCCCAGAGAGGACAATGGGAGAGACCAGAAAGACCCAGAATAGCAGAGAGCACACACAGAGCATTGGAGATCACAAGACAAGGGGTCCAAAAGGAGCCCTGATTCTTACTATTTCAGTGACCTTTGGCTACTCACATCCACTCTCGGGCACTCCATGCCCCCATCTGTAAAATGGATGCTGCAGTAGGAGAAAATCAACATGCAACTGCAGATCCCTGGCACACGGATCCACACTGGCCAGCCCTTCTCAACAATG
>NC_058130.1:784490061-784534761 GCF_016433145.1 Gracilinanus agilis | reverse complement strand
TCTCTCTCTCTCTCTCTCTCTCTCTCTCTCTCTCTCTCTCTCTCTCTCTCTCTCTCTCTCTCTCTCTCTCTCTCACTCTTTCTGTTCCAAGGGAGAAACATCTCAGAAGACTAGGTTAAGCAAAATCCCGAGTCAAACATCATTCCCCTTTTCCTGAGGTGTTTGTCACTCTCTGGCACAGTTTGCCACGTTATCCTCTTCATACAGGTTGTGCTGTCCCAGCTCAGGGAGCCATATAGGCACTTACTCCCTTGAGTGTTAGAGGAACTGCCCTGCCAGACCAAGTTACTCAAAATCCTTGGTCACCCATTACATCCCTGCAGGGGTTCCTCAGTTTCCTTTTCTTAATAGATTGGTATCCCTAACACTAAGTTTCTAACTCTTCCCTCCAATTTTTGGGGCTCTCACGAACCACTCTTCTGTTTCTTGAGACTACCTATTCTATTCTGCCTGTCTAGAAACCCCAAATCCCTATCTATCTCCCTAACCTACTGGCCCTCCAAAATATTTATGGTGGACAAGTAATAGTTTGGTAGGATTAGATATGGGTGAGGTAGTTGATGAATTACCCCTAGGGCGGTGATGGCAAACCTATGGCACGCATGTCATTTTCAATGTCTCACAGCCGCATGCAGAGAAGTCTGGGGCCGCATGCCGAGGATGAAACATTTGCTATAGTGTAATATAGACACTCTATAGATGACAATTCTACCTATATTCATTGACCTATTAGGGTTTATTAAATACAGTTATATATTACAATGATACATTTTTGTTATTTAAACTACAAATATTGCAAAATTATGGTTTTTTTCTCAAAGTGACACCCAACTTGAGTTATGCTCTTTTTTTGGCATATTTTGACACACCAAGCTCAAAAGGTTGCCCATCACTCCTCTAGGACCTTCAGCTAAATATAGCTTCAACCACAACTCCAGGTAGACAGGTCTCTGGGCTCTGGTTGTCTTCCTCAGCAAGATGAAATCTCTGCGTCAACTGGAACGTGGGAACTAGTTGATAGGAAGCAGAGAAATTCAAGTGGATAGGATCACTTTCTCAGGGATGGGATGAATGATGGGGAAATCTCAGAATCTGGGCAAATGGCTCCCACAGAAAAAAAAACATGTCACCAATGACAGGAAGTATTCCCTTCAAACTCTCTGAGAGACAGGAACACTCCCTCCAAGTGTCATTCTGAGTCTCTCTTAAATCCTTTCCCCACACTCCATGGAATTTTTCCTGTTCGGTTCCATGCATGAGCTTAACTCAGCTATGCAGAGTCAATCACAAACCTCTGCAAAAAGCTTATCTTTTCATTCCCCCCTTTGCACAGAGAAAAATTCATTTTTAACAAAATTAGTTTTATCCTCTGTACACCAATATAATTTCCTTGCTTCCTTGCTACATACTTATTCTACCATCTAATCCCAAAATAATAAACAGCTTCTCTTACTAAACTATTCCTATTTTATCTACCCTAGTGTAGGGACTTGAACAAAGGAAAGGAAGGGAAAGGGAAGGGATTTACAAAAAGTTGTTACAAAGTTCAAACACAACATTTGCAAACTCAAAACAAACTAGAAAATGTAAATACAATGTACTAAGAATACAAAATACAATAACATTCAAAAGTTAAACTTTCCAATAAGACTCATCAAACCCAATTTGCCATCAAAATCTTATAGGGGGCAGCTAGGTAGCTCAGTGGATTGAGAGTCAGGCCTAGAGATGGGAGGTCCTGGGTTCAAATCCAGCCTCAGATACTTCCCAGCTGTGTGACCCTGGGCAAGTCACTTGACCCCCATTGCCCACCTTTACCACTCTTCTGCCTTGAAGCCAATATGCAGTATTGACTCCAAGAAAGAAGGTAAGGGCTTTAAAAAATCTTATAATGCTAAACTAATACAAAAATACTTCTATCTAAAAAAATAAAAATGTATAAAACTAGAAGAAAAATAGATAAACTTACAATAAAATACAATGGAGTATAAGCTTTTACAAAATAACACAATCTGACTAAAAAAACTTACACAAAATACATTTTAAAAAATCTTATCTGAACAATTCAAAACAAAGTCTTTCTATTCTAAATGCTATTGCTAATACATTCAGCCAACCTTCTACACTGAACTGTGAACTAAGCATCCTATCATTATTCTAACTATGCACATCCTTTTTACATAATCTACATACATATAGCTACAGATACTTACATATTATACAACTCATATATACACATACACATATATACATTATATTTATGCTCTTTCTAACTATACTACAAGTATTTACATAATTTACAGATCTATTTACATATGTGTATAATATGTTATCTATTTACTGTACTAACCTCAACTGTGATCCTTTTCTTTTTTCCTTTTTCCTTGATATTATCCAAATAGAATATCTCAAACACGCCTTCTATTTTGTAAGACCTTATGGGTCTAATATCTAACTATGTCCCTATTATATCAACTCTTCTCCAGAAACATCCATTTATCCACATGGATATTCTCAAAATACAGATCTTATAAAGCCAGTGGAACATGGTACCTGTGTGTGCTCGTTGGATGTAGAATACTTAATTCTACATCCAGACTTCAGATCTCCTCTTCACGTGTTGTCTGACAGTTCTCTTCTGTCTTGAACTGTTGTACTGTTGCATGTAACTATATGTGCGACTATGTTTGTGTTAAATGGAGCATTTATTTTACCTTCTGGAGTCCATTTCTTGTCTGATCCTCTTCTCTGTATAGTGCCTCTTTGACCCTCCTGTCCTGCCAGCTTCAGGTTGACTGTTTCTCCTTCCTGCTGATAAATTCTTTTCCTCTGGGCTGCTTTTCCCTTCTCTTCCACTGGATATGTCCCCTTATGAACTTTTTTTCCTGACAAATCATTCTCTCTCTCAATTCTCCTCTATATAGGCGTTATCTAATTCTTCTTCTCCTTCTATATTTCCTAAATCTATCTCTGTCTCTGTTTCTCCTTCATTATTGTTACTGTGACTGTGAGCAATTTTCACATGCAAACAATGAATCCACAGCTCTTTTTCTAAGATTTTAATCACTGTAGCTAGGTGCTGAACATGAGCCCAAGTCAACTTTAAGACCCCAATTCCCTGCCTAAGGCCACAGTACATCATCTGATGCCCATCCCTTGAAATTCCTAGCCCTAGCACAAGCCTTTGGTGAGGCCCCAAGCCCTAGTGCAAGGCATTTCATGAAACCATATCTGTTCAAGTCTAAGGGGAAGTTCAGAGACCATACCTGAGCCAGTGGTGAGGTCCCATGCTCCATTAACAGGCAGTCTACAATGCACCTGGCCTGTGTAAGCCCACAGGGAGGCCCACAGCCTCTTCCCAGGCTTGAGGTGAGACCCTGAGCCTTAGCACAAGGTAACTCACAGTGCTCTGAGTCCTGCGACCTATCAACCATCCCTAGGGGAGACTAAATTAGCAGTGAGAGGGGAATTTCAGAGCTCCCAGTCTACAAACCATCATTCCACATTGGAAGAACCAAAACTGCAGAAACACAGACCTAGAGCTCAAAGTAGCAGCCAAGAAAGACTCAAGAGTTTTGAGAACTGACTTAGTGTCTGTATTACTCCCTCTTTAAGCTAGTCTGGATGAGAATAAGTTCAGGCATAGTCACGCCTCCATCTTCTCTTCCACTATATTTGCCTCTATATCTCTTAATGAGAGGTAGTTCCATTTCTCCTTTTCTCTTCTCTTCATAAGTTCCTCTTGTCCTCTGTGTACCTCTTTTTCCATTTTTTTTCTTGGATATCAAACCACCTTATTTGACTTTCTTCCTTCTTCCTTTGTATACTCCTTTTCATTGCTCTAAACATGATAAAGTTCTTAAGTATCTTAAATACTTTAAGTATCTTGAATATTTTAAGTACCTTACCATTCTCAATTATCATATATATCTAATTTTGTCAGCTATCACCTTGGCAGGAATGGAAAATATTCAATTCAACTTTATCAAAACCCTTAAGTTTTCACTTTGTCTTCTTATGCTTCACTTGAGACTTCTGATTCCAGAGCCAAGATGGTGGAGTAGAAGCAGGGAAACTTGAAACTACAATGAGAATTCCCTCCAACCAATCTAAACTAATGCCACAAGATGAATACAGGAGAGAAAGAACCAACAAGGAGACAGAGTGAAGCAACTTTCAAGAAGAGAAAAACCTAAAAGATACGCAGAGAACATCTGGGGCACTGGGGTGAGAGGGAAACCCAGCCAGCAGGAGGCTATAGCAAGGAGAGAGGGGCAAGTCAAGAGCAAGCCAACACACACACACACACACACACACACACACACACACACACACATCTGCTGTACCAGGTTCTAAACCTGAGCCCAAGCCAACATCCAGACTCTGGAGACCCTATCTGAGTAGACAGAGGTCCAAGCCAATGCACACCCCTTGAGGGTCCAATCAAACCTGAAGTGGGGTCTGGAATTCCAGCTTAGGGCAGTCTGTCCTGAAGCAGCTTGATCTGTGTGGGCCCAGAGCAAGGCCAGTAATCCCAGCGAGGACCTATGGCAAGAGCAAAGATCCGAGTTTGGGGTAGTTGGTGGAACCAAAGCTGGATCCTATGAGCCTTTTCTCAAAGCCTCAAGGACTAAGCAGTCTGCTATGTGTATGACTGATCAAGCACAGAGTGAGACCAGAAGTTTTACCCCAGCCTGAGGCTAGAATTTGTTAAAATCATTATCTGGGACAAGATGGATGCCACCTTGAATTACAGGACTGGCAGTTGAGAATTTCAGAACATTCCCAGGTGCCATGAGCCAAGAGCAAAAATCAGTTGTCTGCACCCTATAAATTCCCCCAAGGAACAACAGTTGGGAGCTCAGACTTGAGCAAGCTTTTTTGGAGCAAGAACTTGGGAGGGAGGGAGGTGAAGGGTGGAAAGGGTAGGCCTGAAACCTGTAACCTGTACCTTACTGAGAGAGAGCTAGTGATCAATCAACATCATTGATAGTAGAGCTGAGAGAGTATACTGATTCATCTATCAACATCAACATCAATAGCCTTCCCTAATCTCTGGCTTGGCTGTGGTCAGGTCAGGTCAGAGTTAGTGAGAGGGTGAAGACCTCCAGTTACTACAAGCCTAGCAATCTCTACATTTGATCAACAATTAGATTAATAGCCAATCAACTAGCAATAGGGTTCCCAGATCCACAATCCTGTTACCTTGTTTTCCTTACCTCATTAATAGGTTCAATATAGTGTTTTACCAACAAGTACTGAGTGGTTATTATACCTAAGCACTTGGGAAGGAGAGATCAATACGCAGTCAGATAACAACGTTTCCAATAGCCAATCAAAAGCCTTATCAACATCTAATCCAACCTCAGGTTGGGACCTAGAGAGGTTAACCATCCACCCAACCTCTCAGGGATTCCCAACCTGAGCAAACTGTTAGAAGGGAACAAATGGCAGGCTTAATCAATCAAGCCTGTCAGGGAGGAGAGGCATACATCCATAGCAATTGTGAGAGGAGTATGTGTTTCCTTCCTCACCAGCTATAGCCAGTTTGGGCCTGAGCATTCAATCCCTCCTCCATTCATACTATTTCTGAGATCTATATACAATCAATCCCAAGAAGATCCAAGAGACAGACAGAGCAGAGATAGAGAAACAGAGATAGATATATAGAGATTCTATATACAACAATCTCTCATTTTCTTTTTAACAAATTTGAGTTGTGCCTGATTTGATCAAGTACACAGTGAGACCAAAAGTCTATACACCCAAGTCTGAGGTGAGAATTTCAGCCATCAGTAGTCTCAATGGTTAATTGAATCAGCAGTGTGAGGTGGCTCTCAGCCCTCAGGCCATCATACCATCTTGGTAGAATCGAAACTGGCAGGAAATCAGAAATAAAGCTAAGGGTAACATCAAGGAAGGACTGAAGCTTAAGAGGGTACCCTATCCTCCCAGAGAACACAGGCTAACTATAAAAAGTTTGGAAAATATGAGCAAACAAACAAAAAAAGCACCTAACTATAGAAAATTTTTATGGAGACAAAGAACAAGGCACAGACACAGAAAGGGACAGTGAAAGCAAAGCTAACACATGCAAAGTCCAAAAGAAAAATATGAATTGGACACAGATTCTGGAAGAGCTAAGAGAGGATTTCAAAAAGCAATTAAAAGAAGTGGGGTGGGGGAATGGGCAAGACAAATGAAAGCAATGCAAGAAGAAATGGGCCAAATGAAAAAGGAGATGCAAAAGCTTATTGAGGAAAATCATTTCTTAAAAATTCAAATTGGGCAACTAAAAGCTAGTGATTTCATGAGACATCAAGAAGCAATAAAACAAAATCTAAAGAAGGAAAAAACAGAAAACATGAAATATCTCATTAAAAAGCAACTGACCTGGAAAATAGATACAGGACACACTATATAAGAACTGGACTATCTGAAAGCCATGATCAAGAAAAAAAATCTTGGACATCATATTAGAAGAAATTATCAAAGAAAACTGCCCAGATATTCTTGAACAAGAAAACAAAATGGAAATTGAAAAACTCCACAGATCACCTCCAGAAAGAAATTCTCAAATAACAACCTCCAGGAATATAATAGCTAAATTCAAGAGCACCTAAGCCAAGGAGGAAATACTGCAAGAAGCCATAAAGAAACTATTTAAATACCATAGAGCTACAATCAGGATCACATAGGACTTAGTGGCTTCTACATTAAAGGATCATAGAATATGATAGAATATGATATTCAGAAAGGTAAAATATCTAGGTTTACAACCTAGAGTTACCTATCCTGAAAAACTGAGTCAACTCCTTCAGGGGGAGGGGGAATGGTCATTCAATAAGACAGAAGATTTCCAAGCATTCCTGAGGGGAAAAAACAGACCTAAACTGGCATGGGCATCGTATCTCAAAACCCAGGCAAACTGTAAGCAGGGAAATTCCTTTGCTACCTTCTATCATTGTGATTCCTAATCCAAAACATCTGAAAATTCCTATAAGACCCTGAGAGAATTATTCCCCTTGGACCAGCCTTTAGATGGACAAAGAGAAACACCTCCTTGATATCATCAAGTTGTATCTCAGACATCCATCTGTCCCCTAAACTATGAGGGTCACTCTCTATGTCTCTAGGCAGACTCAGTCAGATGATCAAGCCCCCCCCCGCTGAATGCCTGAGTGTTTACCACACTAGAGTCCTGTCTTCACTGTGGCATAGAGTCACATCTCTACTGTTGTAAAGAGTATAAAATCCCCAGAATTGATGTCATCTGAGCGACAGCTTTTCTATCCATGCTGTCCTCCCAAGAAATAGCTCCCCATCTTGCTGTTCCACCTTGCTATCCTCCTGGCCATATTCAACATTACTTTCTAAATTAATAAATTTCTCTTTTTATTTTTAAGCTAAACTTTGGAGTCTTGCATTCTTGCAAAAGATACCCTTCCAGAACCCTGGGGGTTCACCTTAAGTACCCCACAACATAAACAACAAATTTGAAGTCCAAACATTAGACCCAAAAGAAGCCTATAAAGATAAATAAGAAAGAGAAAAATTAAGGGATTCAGAAAGGTCAAACAGTATTTATTACTACTGAAAAGAGGATATCTATAATTTTTAAACTTTATTCTTTGAAGTAGAGCAGATAGAAAGAATATACTTAGGCAGAGGGTGGGGAAATAAGCTGATTATGATATGATATGCAAAAAAATCAAGGGGTGAAAAAGAAGATTGCAATGAGAGAAAAGGGAAGGGAGAGATGGAATGAGGTAAATTATATAACAAAGAGACATGAAAATTTGTTATAGTGGAGGGGAGGATGAGCTTAGTGACAGGCAATGCTTAAACTTTACTCACATCATACCTGGATCAGAGAGGGAAAAAGAGATATACTCATGTTTTATAGAGTATGTGTTTGTATACATACATACATATATGGTATAGAATTCTATTTTACCCTACAGAGAAGTAAAAGATAAATAAGATTAGGGAGGGGGTGGGGTAATTGGAAGGAGAGGTGAGTGGGGAGGGGTGATAAAAAGCAAAACCCTGGTGAGGAAGAACAAAGTGAAAGGGAAAAGAGCAAGATCAAAAGGAGGAAATAAGATGGAGGACAATACATAGTTAGTAATAATAACTCTGAATGTCAATAGGATGAACTCACCCATAAAAACAGAAGCAGATAGCAAAGTGGATTAAAAACCAGAATCCTACTGTATGTTGTTTATAAGAAACACATTTGAGGAAGGATGACACACACAGAGTAAAGGTAAAAGGCTGGAGCAGAATTTATTATACATCATCTAAAGTAAAAAAAAGCAGGAGTAGCAATCATGATCTCAGACAAAGCTAAAGTAAAAATATATCTGATTAAAGAGATAAGGAAGGAAATTACATCTTGCTAAAAGGTACTACAAACAATTAAGTAATATCAACGCTGTTAGAAGGAAAGTTAAAGTAGCATAGATAGAATTTAAGTGACAGACACAGCTTGCTGACAGCCTGAGAATTCCATGGGTCTGACACAGTGAAGAAGTAACAGTTTGAACTCCAAAGATAATCCTGTCTGTGAAGCCTGGTTTTTCCAAGGTTTTTTCTATCAATACCTGTTTGCTGGGATTGACCAAGCTGTGCTGAGACATTTCAGTGGTGGACACAGAATGTCAATAAACCTAGCTCTATCTCCAGTATTGGATTAACTAGTAGTTACTCTGAACTGCATTGAGGATCAGCTGAAGTCATCATCCAGTGAAGACCTGGATATGTGTGAGATCCATGACTACAGCTGGGCCTGTTACTCTAGTAGTTAGATTAGTGATCAAAGCAGTCTTCTCCACATCCTCCATTCCCTGAGTTACCTTAAGACCTAGAGGCAGTTTCTCCTACTTTCCTCCATTCTCTGTCCTAGTTTAGTTTTGTTATTAAACTCTTTTACTAAAGCTTCCTTGTTCTTCTCCTTTCCCAGATGCTTTTATTGACAATTTTAACCCACTATGAGTTATAAGTTGTGTACCCTGGTTTTATTCATCTGTTTGTTATTCAGCTATTCCCCAGCTTAGTGTGTGTTTCCTGAATGTATTTTCTTTAATCAGTTAACTCTGCACTGTACCCCACTCTTGCTGAGAGACTAATTTAACCCCCCAGCATAACATTTGCTACCCCTACTTTTAAATACTAAACATATATGCACCAATGGCATAGCATCCAGATTTTTAAAGGAGAAACTAAAGGAGCTTAAGGAGGAAATAGATAGTAAAACTCTACTAGGGGAGGACCTCAACTTTCTCCTATCAGAACTAGATAAATTGAACCAAAAAATAAATAAGAAAGAAGTAAGGGAAGTGAATGAAATTTTAGAAAAATTAGAGTTAATATATATCTAGAGAAAATTGAATACAGATGAAAAGGAATATGCTTCTTTTGAGTGTCTATTTTGCTAATCAAATTTTCTTTGCAACTCTGGTTTTAGGGTCAGGAAAGTCTGAAATTCCTCATTTCATTAAATATCTTTCCCCTGGAGGACTATGCTCAGTTTTGCTAGATATATAATCTTAGGTTGTGGTCCTAGATCCTTTGCCTTTCAGAATATCATATTCTATGCCTTCTGGTCCTTTCATGTGGAAGCTGCTAGGGCCTGTGTGATCCAAACTACAAATCCTTGATATTTGAATTGTTTCCTTCTGGCAACTAGTAGTATTTTTCCCTTGGCCTTGGAGTTCTGGAATTTGGCTACAATAGTTCCAGGGTATTTTATTTTCAGATATCTTTCAGGAGGTGATCAGGGGGTTCTCTTAGCTTCTATTTTTGCCCTTTTGTTCAAGATTATCAGGGTAGTTTTCCCTGATGATTTCTTGTAATATGTCTAGGCTCTTTTTTATATTATGGCTTTTAGGTATTACAATGATTCTTACATTATCTCTTCTGAATCCATTTTTCAGGTTAGTCATTTTGCCAGTGAAATATTTTAGATTTTCCTCAATTTTTTTTCTTTTTCTTTTTTATTTTGTCTTATTGTTTCCCAATGTCTCATTTTGGTTTTCTTAGCTTCTATTTTTCCAATTCTAATTTTTAGAATGTTATTTTCTTCCTTGAGTTCTTGTGTTTTCTTTCCCAATTTGACCAATCCTATTCTTTAAAGAGTTGTTTTCTTCCAGGGTTTTGTTTGTTTTGTCTTGCCTCCATTTCCATTTGGTCCATTCTATTCCTTAGGGGGTTGTTTTCTTCTATGTATTTTGTGCCTTCCTTTCCTTTCAGCCTATTCTGGTTTTTAGGGAGTTGATTTCTTAGATGGATTCCTCACCTCCGCCCCTACTAACTGTTCAGTTGTTTGTCAGTTCTCTTATTTTGGGTTTTTTAACATCATTTGAAGTTCTTACAAGAATTCTTTTGGAGTCTGACATCCTTTCACACTTTCCTTTGGGGTTTCACATGCTTCCTTTTTAGCACTGTTGTCCTCTTTTGAGTTCATATTTTGGTCTTCACTATCACTAAATCAACTTTCTTTTTTGTTGTTGTTTTTCTGGATTATACATGTATTATCCTGCAAAACATATTTCCTTATTATTCATTTTTTTAAACCCTTACCTTCCATCTTGGAGTCAATACTGTGTATTGGCTCCAAGGCAGAAGAGTGGTAAGGGTAGGCAATGGGGGTCAAGTGACTTGCCCAGGGTCACACAGCTGAGTTATTATTCATTTTTGTAAGTGAATAATCTTACAAAACCAAAACCCCAAATCATATACTCAAATAAACAAGTAAAAAATCATATGTTTTCTTCTGCATTTCTACTCCAACAGTTCTTCCTCTGAAGGTGGATAGCATTCTTTTTCACAAATTCCTCAGAATTGTCTTGGATCATTGTATTGCTGTTAATAGCAACGTCTATGACCTCTGATCATTCCATAATATTTAAGTTACTATGTATAATGTTCTCCTGGTTCTGCTTATTTCACTCTGTGTCAGTTCATGTAGGTCTTTCCAGCTCTTTCTGAAATCATCCTGTTCATCATTCCTTATAGCATACTACTATTCCATCACCATCATATCACATCATAATCACAGTTTGCTCAGCCACCCCACAATTCCACAGGACATCCCACTAAAGTAACTTTCTGTGGTCAGGAGGGGGGGTTCTTTTGCTCATTTTTCTAGTTGTTTTCTCCATTACCTTATACATCTGTTAGGATTCTTCTTTGTTCCTTGGGTAGAGCATGCATTGCTCCAACCTTATGGGATAATCTTCTCTGGTACTTGAAACAGGCATGGCTGCCCTTGTTTCTCATGGTGTGTCTGTCAAGGAGGTGGCCTTCCTGGTTCCCTCTGGGGAAGTTTGAAACTCTTTTTCCAGCTATATTCCATCAATTCCCCTGTTGCTTTGTGGGCTTGCCTGGTCCCTGCTCTGCTGTTTTCTTGCTTCTCTCAAGTGGCTTGGACATGGCAGGGCCCCTGCTCTAGGCTATGCTACCTCAGGTATTCTGCTGTCATGTGGATATAATTGAGTAGTTTCCTACAGTTCAGCCAGTCCCCCTCTCTGCTCCCTTGTAGGTTCAGAGCTCTGCTGCCATGTGAACGTTTGAAGGTTTCCTAGCTTCTCCATCCTCTATACCTGTGTATACTCTGCTGCCTCATTGCCTCTAGCAGAGTCAAGCCTATTGGGCTGCTCCAAGTTCTGTCAGTTGTCACAGATACTGTGCTGCTTGAGCCACTCTTGCTCCAATTAGACACATTCCTCCACCTTTCCTTTGTTTTAAGGTGATTTATTTTCTTTCTCTCTCTCTCCCTCTGTGTGAATGGTGGGGTGGGGTAATGGAGGGACAAGGGGAGTAGAATATCCTTTAATTCACCACTTTAGCTCCCAGTATATAATTCATCCTGTTCATCCTTTTTATGGTGCAATAGTTTTCCATTACAACCTATACCACATCTTGGTAGAAGCATTTATTAAGGACCTGCTCTGGACCAGGTACTGTGCTAAGGGCTTTACAAATTTTATCTCATCTGCTCTTCATAACTGCCCTGGGAGGAAGATGCTAAAACTATCCTCCTTTGCATTTGGCAAAGTCTCTCCCTTGCTTCTTGTGGCTAAGATGGAGAGATGTGGGCTAGACAACCATCTAAATGAGTGCATTTGACACTGGTTGAATGACCACATGCACAAAATGGTCGGTCAATAATGGTTCAGTATTACCTTGGTAGAAATCTAGAGAGTGGGGGGGGGGGCAGCTGGGTAGCTCAGTGGATTGAGAGTCAGGCTAGAGATGGGAGGTCCTAGGTTCAAACCCGGCCTCAGCCACTTCCCAGCTGTGTGACCCTGGGCAAGTCACTTGACCCCCTTTGCCCACCCTTACCACTCTTCCACCTACGAGCCAATACACAGAAGTCAAGGGTTTAAAAAAAAAAGAAATCTAGAGAGTGTTCAGGCTTCAGCCCAGTGTCCCAAGGGTCCCTGCTTTGGCCAAGGGAACACTCATCAAATTGGGGGAAGACACAAAGCTGGGAGGGAGAGCTGACCCACGGAATGACAGAACTTTGGTCCAAAACCGCATCAGAAGTTCAGAACATTGAACCAAAGCCAACAAATGAATTTAATAGAGAGAAGTACAAAATCTTGTGCTTGGGGTAGGGAGGAGGTGACAAGTTCAAGACAGCATTTTAGCAGGTAGAGCGGGGAAGGCTGTGAGTTGAAGCTTTGCCGGCTTGATATGAGTCAGCAGAGTGATGTGAAAGCCAAGAGAGCTACTGCAATCTTGGGCTTCCCTGAACTGGGAGGTGAGGGTGCCTTTGCACTCTGACCCTGTCAGATCTCCTCTGGAGCACTGTGTTCAGCTCTGGGCAGTACGCTTTAAGGGCCTTGCTCAGCTGGAGGGCATCCAGCGAGAGGCAACTAGGATGAAGAAGGAATCCAGGGATGTTTAGCTTAGAAAAAAGAAGGCTCAATGGGGCACATAATTATGTTCAAGCATCTTTTTAAGAACCATCTTGTGAGAGAAGGATTGACCTTGCTCTGTTGGATCCCAGAGGGCCCAGGCAAAAGTCATGGGCAAGAGTTGCAAAAAAAGAAAATCAAGGCTGAGATGGTGGAGAAAACTTCCCCACAATTGGAACTATCAAATCATTAGCATCCACTTGCCTCCAGAGAAGGGAATTTACCCCTCATTAGAGGTCTGCCAGCAGAGACTGGATGACATTTGATGAGGACACTGGAGCAGGGTTTCTTTCAAATACAGTATAGGGTAGACCAGCTAGCTGCCTTAATTGTGCCCTCCCCCCTACAGTCAGTCACCCAGCCTTGGGCTCAGAATAGCCTCATCTTTCCTGGGGCCCCAGGGTTGGGGCTAAACCACAGAAACAGACTTTCAGAGCAGGGAGAGAGCTCAGGGAACATCTAGCCCAATATGTATCTAAAAAAGGATTCCTATCACAAGAGCCCTGAGAAGTAGCCATCCCACCTTTGCTTAAAGATCCCCATGGCAAGAGACCCCACTGTCTCCTGGAGAAGCCCATCCCGCTTCACTCCTAGAGGCATCCGACTGTAAAAAGTCTTCCCACTATCGAGTCTCATCTTCCCTCCGTCTCATCTGCTCATCTCCTTCTGGGGCAAACAGAACAACCCTGCTCTCTCTTCCCCATCAGAGCCCCCAAATATTTGAAGGAAGGGAGGGTGCATATCTTGGAGAAGTCCAGGAAGGGGACATGCAGCTGTCTTCAAGAATTTAAAGGCTCTCATGTAGAAGAGGGCTAAGGTTTTCTCTGTTTGGTGCTATTGGGCAGAACCAGGAGTGATGATGAGGATCAGTTACAAAGAGGCAGAACCTCAAGAAAATCTTCCTAATCAAGAAAAATCAAGAAAAGCTCAGAGAGGCATGAGCTTCCCCAGGAGATGCTGACTCCCACTTCCCTGGAGGTCTCCAAGCAGAGACTGGTCGTCACAATGGGGATGAGGCCAGATGACCTCTCAGGTCCTTTCTGATTCTCAAAGTCATTGATTTTGGGACCATGTCCCCCAAGTCTCCTCTTCTCGAGGTCAAACATCCCTATTGTTGTTCAGCTGAGTCTCATGTGCTATGGACTGCCAAAGTCTTTCAACCATCCTCAGCTGTCTCTGCTGCACGTCCTTCATCTTATCAATGTCCTTTCTAGGTGGGCTGTCAAATGCCATTGTCCCTGCCACTGGGAGTATGAGGCCAGCACATCACTAGAGCTCAGCAGTTCTGAGTTCCAATCAGGGTACTCTCTGAGCCCAGAACCATTGTGGTGATCCCCAGAGAGCGGGGGCCTATCAAACTATCTCAGGAGGAACAAACCAGCCTGGGGAGAAAAAACAGAACAGGTCCAAGTTCCTGACGATGAGAATAGAACTAGGTCTGCTGTTAACTCCTGCACTCTGCTCTGGACAGGACAGACAGACAGTCTTCTTCTGGTTTTTGAATAATCTTCTAATGCTGCCCACAGAGTCTGATGCCCCAGATAGGATCTGATACCCACAAGCCAGACCAGACATCAGAACACAGAATGTCAAAGCTGGGAGGGTTTAGAACACAGAACCAGGATTTTGGGCCTAGGTGGAACCTTAAAGGGCATCTTGGCAAAGGACATGTCTTTTCCTGGATCATTCCAGGTCATTCCAGGCTTCATTCTTCTTGAAGGACAGCCCGGGTCACAGGTGATGCTTTAAGCTCCCTCAAGCATCCTGCCTGAACGTTCTTAGACCCTAAAGGTCTCCCTTCAGTCCCCTCTTCACCCTGTTCTATCTGAATTCCTCATGAAGTTTTTCTTCTCTTTTTAATTCCTCCTATTCCTCTCTCAGGTCCTGGCTCATTCTCTCTGCCTCTCTGTCTCTGACTCTGTCTCTCTCTGCCTCTTCCTCTTTCTTTCCGTGTCTCTCTCTTTCTCTCTATGTCTCTCCCTCCTTCTCTATCTCTGTCTCCATCTCTATTTCTCTGTGTCACTCTTTCTCTGTCTCTTTCTGTCTTTCTATCTGTCTCTTTCTATCTCTATCTCTCTTTCTCTGTCTCTGGATGTCTCTCTTCTCCTGTTTCTTTCCTTTTCTCTCTGTCTCTGCCTCTCCACCTCTGTCTCTTTCTCAATTTCTTTCTCTACATGTCTCTCTATCTCTGTTTCTGTCTATCTCCCCATTCCTGTCTCTCTCTCTCTCTCTCTCTCTCTCTCTCTCTCTCTCTCTCTCTCTCTCTCTCTCTCTCACACACACACACGCACACACACACGCACACACACACAATCTCTCCACCTCTACCACATCCCCAAACGATATCTCAGATGGAGCAGTGTGATCTCATACTGAGGTGCTTTACCAGAGAGCAAAGAACCCAGTACCTGGAGTTCAAAACTCTAAGCTGGAGCTCCAATCATAACATTTCTCTCTTAGTTTGGGCAAGGTCCTTCCCTTGCAGAGCCTCAGTTTTCCCTTCCTATAAATTAGACATCATATTTGTAGTTATTATGAAGAAAGAACATTGTACCCTACCAAGTACTAGAGAAATGGAGTCTTTCCCCCCCCCCCTCACTTTGATCCCTAGCAGCCCCTGCTGTGGCCATAGGAGCAGGAATCTCCCTGAGCCATGGATCCTAGAGAACTCCCCAAATGTCCCTATTCCTCCAGGTTCTCTAATAGAATTCATAGGAACAGAGAATGTCATCTCAGAGGGTTCTTAAAACAGGAGTGGTCAGGGCTTGGAAGGGCCTTAGAACAGAGGATATCAGGGCTGTAAGGAAAATTAAAACATAGAAAATCAAATATGTAACAGACCTTAGAACCTAGAACATAAACCATCCGAGCAGGAAAAGACCTCAGACAAGAAATATCAGAATGGGAAAGATGCTTAAAAACTAAAAACTCAGAACTTAGAGCAAAGAGCATAGAATGTCAGAGCAAGAGGCTCTGTAGACCTAGAACAGCAGTAGCAAACCCAAAAGGCCTGCACCTACCCCAACCCCCAACCCCTGCAAGTTTTACATAAGGATCTCTGCAGCCTCGTATTGACTCAGGAAACCACATAGTGACATTATCTATGCTCTCTTGCATTTTTATTTAATTTGTTCAGTATTTCCCAAATACATTATAATCTGGCTCAGCCCTCAGGAGTGACCAGGATCTGACTCTTCTCCCCTAGAACACATCAGCTATGAGAGTTAGAAATGATCTTGGAACATAGAATGTGAGATTGGGAGGGACCTTAGAGAGCGAGTCCATCATTTTACAGATCAGGCAAATAAGATCAAGAAAAGTAAAAGGGTTTACCCAAGGTCACACAGTAACAGGAAGTGGTCAAGCCAGAACTAGAACCTAGATCTCCTGGCTCTTTCAGGTCTAGAACATAGATCTCCTGTGTCTTTTGTGGTCCAGAACCTAGATCTACTGACTCAGGTCTAGAACATAGATCTCCTGAGTCTTTCTGGTCTATAACCTAAATCTCCTGGCTCTTTCAGGTATAGAACATAGATCTCCTGACTCTTCTTGGTCTCAAACCTATATCTCCTAGTTCTTTCAGGTCTAGAACCTAGACCTCCTGACTCTTTGGGGTCTAGAATCTAGATCCCCTGGTTCTTTCAGGTCTAGAACATAGCTCTCCTGATTCTTTCATGTCTAGAACCTAGATCCCCTGGCTCTGTTGGGTCTAGAACCTAGATCTCCTGACTCCTCCGAGTCTATCACAGTTTTTTCTCATACATTTGCCCAGAGCTCTCTGTCTAAAGCTGGATCCGGTGCCAGCCTCCTAATTATCAGGCCTGATTTGCTGATGAACACCTATGAGTCAGACAAGACAAAACGACTGACCAACAAAATAATGGTTATCTCCCAAGTTTGGCAAGGCCAGGCTCCATAAAGTTGCTATGTATCCCTGATAGTCTGAATTCTGGGTCTGTCTTAGAGCCCAAACTTGAAGGACTCCAGTTGGACCAAGCATCAGCATGCCCAGAGCCACCTTCCCCCAGCAGCAGCTCAGGCTGGTTCCTAATAACTTGATGTTTCATTTCTAAGATCCGGCAATGGCCACAGGGCCACAGGTGGAGAGGGGGAAGATGACAAGGGGAAGGAATAGCTCAGATGTTCCTCTCACTTTCCTTTCTCCATTCCTGGGGAAGGTGAGTCATCTCTGGGCCACTGGTGCCTGGGCAGCTGAAGTATTGTCATGGGAGGCGGGGTAGTCTAGGAGGGCTTCTTGGAGGAAGGGAGGCTGAGACCCATTTTTGAGGGGTCAAAGGACTGTAAATCTAAGAACTACTCAAGAAGGGGCCCCAGAAGTCCTCCAATCTAGCCTGCATAGCATGTATACCATCACAGATACACACATGCATCTCTCTACTTATATGCTTTGACACAGATATAGCAAGTGTTCATTTCTTGCATTCTGTGCCAAGCCCTGTGCCCATTTCTGAGGGCACGAAGACCAAAATGAAACTGTCCCTGTCCTCAAGGGGCTTTTCATTCTCCAGAGGGGGGAGAAGGGGAAGCATTACCCCTCTCATACAGCATCTAGACCAAACGAGTCACCAGTGATGGGGATCATCAGAAAAGGCCCCTGGAAGGACACTCATCCATTACTCACTAAGGCTTCATTCAGGTGGAATACTATGCTGAGGTTTCAAATACAAAGAAGGGGATGATCTCTCCTTTCAAAGAGCTGGAACTCACTGGAACTTGCAGTGCTTACCCCTCCTTTCCCACTGTGGGTCATCCACAAAGTGGGTAAGCAACACGGGGCAGAGGGAAGAACACTGGATCTGATATCTGTAGAACCAGAATCAACCCCATGGGCTGCTGTTAGGCAAGTCACTGAACCTCTGTGGACCTTAGTTTTCTCAAGTTTGAAATGGGAAGGTTCAACTCAATGATTGTTGTGGTCCTTTCCATGTCTAAATCTTCAATTCTCCTAGAGCGTCATCCAAAATCACACCTTGGAAGATGGTCAGATCTCTCTAATGTGCCCATTACTTGGTGCAAGACCATTGAGACCAGACAGTGGGAGCAATAGGTGGACTCTAATCCAAGGGATCCAAAGAGTTTCCCTATCCTGCCTTATGAACTTGCCGACCCTTCCCACTTAGATCCAGTATGAATTCTGTGGCTCCCTGATGCCCAACAGTACCCTTGCCCTCGTGGTTGGGACTCATGATACTCTCAATAAAAGCACCACACCTAAGAAGATCCCAGGTACTAGATTCTGCCATGTCTGGGAGGTCTGGACTCCTGATCCTCACACGCACTGAGTGATGGCTCCAATCCCAGGTGCCATGTTTCTTCCACTGTGATCATGAGACCATGAAGTTATAATAGATTTGGAGACAGAAGAGTCCTTAGACATCTAGTCCAACCCCATCATTTCACAGTGGAGAAAACTAAGGGTTTCCCAGGAATCATACCTAAGTCTTCTATCTGGCTTTCCAATCACTGTTCTTTCCACATTGCCAGACTTTGAACCCAAGGATTAGGCTAAAGCAAAAGACCATAGAGGGACTTCAGAGGCCACCTGGTCCAACCTCCTCCTTTTACAAAAGGGGAAACTGAGACCCAGAGAATGGAAGGGGCTTGCCCAAGGTCGCCCTGATAAGAAAGTGCTGGGTTTGAACCCAAGTCTCCTGACTCCAAATATAGCACTCTTTCTAGATCAAAGATACTAAAACTCCATGAACAGGCTCATAGGTTCCAAAGTGAGAGGGACCACAGAGGCCATCTAGTCTGACCCTGTCATTACAAAGAAGGAAAATCACTCCTTCAAGATCTCACAAGACCAGAGGTAGAGGAAAGTCAGCCCCCAAATCCAATGTTCTTTCTACTTCCCCAATCAGCCATCTCAGATAACTTGCTTTTCAAGCTTCTCCTCCCTGAGCCTTGATTGGGGTGTCATGGCAAGGGGCCCCACTATAGGGACTAATTGACCCCTAAAGCCAAGGGCAAAGACCAAGCCATTGAACCAGAAACCCAGAGTGCTGGGCTTGAGTCTGGAGCTGCCACTTCCTAGTTGTGCAGAGCTGAGCAAGTTACTTCCCCTCTCTCAGATCAGTTTCCTCATCTGTAAAATGGGCCTGCCTCCCAGGCTTGTTGTGATCATTAAATTAGAAGGGAGATGTAAAACACTTAGTAAACAGGGGGACCAGCTGTTCTGGTGATCCTCATTGTGTCCTTGTTTGTTGTTCTTGTTCTTGTTGTTGTTCTTCTCCTTGTTGTTGTTGTTCTTGTTGTTGTTGTTCTTGTTCCTGTTGTTGATGAATCATTATTTTCTCCATCTCCTGAGCAGCCAGGGTTGGGGAGAAAAGCATCAGCTTCCCAGACTCAGAAGCATCTAGTCTAAGCCCTCCCTGCCAGAAAGGAATCTTCTCTCCAACCTCCCAAAGAGGGAAAAGCCAGCTTCTTCTTGAAGCCCTCCCATGATGGGGAGTTCACCACCTCCTGAGGCAGCCCATCAGAGGGCTGTAAGAGGTCACACACGTCATAAAGTTTGCCCATTTTGCACCTGAGGACATGGAAGTCCAGAGAGGGAGAGAGATTTAGCCAGATTACACAAGGGACACAACCTAGATTGGAACCCAAGGCTCCTGACTTCCAGGCCAGAGCTAGCAAATTCAACAGGATTGCCCCTGGATGCCTTGGCCAAAAGAAGTCTATCATGTGCCCACAATCTAGCAAGCAGTCCAGCAAGAAGCCCTTATTAAGTACCTGTTGGGTGCCCACAGTCTAGCAGTCAATCGGTCATGAAGCATATATTCAGCACCTATTATGTGCCAGGCACTGGGGGGCATGAAGTCTACATGAAGACAGTCCTTGGGGCAGCTGGGTAGCTCAGTGGATAGAGTGGATAATGGCTCAACCCGGGTTCCAATCTGGTCTCAGACACTTTTTATGTGCGACCTTGGGCAAGTCACTTAACTTCCACTGCCTAGCCCTTGTCCCTCTTCTGTCTTGGAGTGTTCCTAAGAAATAAGGTAAGAGTTTGAGGAGGGGAAAGAGAAAGCCCTTGCCTTCAAGAAGCTTAGATTCTTAGAAAACAACTTACCGCCAGGGAAGAGCATCAAGCCAAACGCAAGGTCATTTGGGGAGAGGATGCACTAGCAACTAGGGGCAGAGACGATTAGCAAAGGTCTCTTGGAGAAGGTGGCAGAGATGAACTTGGAAGGGAGTTAGGGAGTCAGCTAGATGGGGCAGTGGGTAGAGTGCCAGGTCTGGAGTCAGGAGATATATCTTTCAGAGTTCAAATCCTGCCTCAAACACTTACTTGCTCTGGGACCCTCAGCAAATCATTTCACCTTGTTTGCCTCAGTTGCTCATCTGTCAAAGGAGCCGCAGAAGGAAATGGCAAATCACTCCAGTGTCTTTACCAAGAAAACCCCAAATGGGGTCATGAAGAGTGGGATACAACTGGCAAAACTGAACAAGAAAACAACAGTGATTCTAGGAGACAGAGGTCAGGAGGAAGGCCATTTCAGGTATGGCAGGTAGATTGTACAAAGGCGTGGAGAGGAGAGATGGAGTGTGCTGTGAGAGGAATAGCCCATTGGGGTCCAAGGATGGGAAACATGTATACAAAAATGAGAAGGGATCCAGCTGGGAGGAGCTTAAAGAGCCAAACAGAAGACTTTCTATTGGATCCTGAAGGCAAGTGGGAGCCCCTGGGGTTCAAGAGCCAAAAGTAGCAGAATGTCCTGTGCTTTCAAGTAGAGGATGACCTGGAGGGTGAGGAGGGGCTCGAAGTAGAGACAGACCAACCAGAAGGCTGTTGTCCAGATGAAAGGGGATGAACTGGGATGGCACCTAGATGAGTGGAGAAAACCCAGCCCAGTATTGTTCATTCTACAGGTGAGGAATCCATGGCCTAGAGAGTTAAGTGACCTACCCCAGGACACACAGCAAATAAGGGGCAGAGCCAGGACCACATCCCAACTCCTCTGACCCCTTCTGAACACTCAGAGTCCCAGTCAAGAAAAGCATTTGATTCAAGTCAAGTTAAAGATGCCCTAAGGATGGCCTAGCTCCTCCAATCAGTGGCCTCCCCTGGGCATGGGGGATACAGAATGTAACTAAGCCCCATCCTTGCCTTCATAGAGCTCACTGTCTAGAGAGGGAATGAGGCACAGACATGGCCAACTGACTCCACTGGATCCAGGATCTTGGCCAACCTTGTAACCCTCTGGGAATGTTAGCCAGCAGTCACCATCATGCTCATCATCATCACCATTCCCAGTATCATCTCAGTATTGTGAACATTCCCTCCTACCGTGCCCCTACCTGTCTGTCCTGCCTCCAGGATGCTTCTCTGATGCCTCCTCTAAGTTCACCCCCCATAAAATCCACTGAGGGTCTTCCTCTCTTTGGCCCCTGGAACACAAGGCTGTCCATTGGTTGACCCTCCCTCTGTCCATGTGACTGGCCTCACGATACTTTGATGATGTCCTTCTCCCACATCATGCCTGCTTGGTAGCCAGGCTCTCTCCCATGTCCTCTGGGTAATTCCCAAGCAATTAAGCAACAACTGATAGCTTAATTAAGACCCTGTATGGCCCCTAATACAAAGGAGAAAAGAATCCCTATCCTCAAAGAGTTCAAGGGGAGGGGGACAACAAAGACACATCTATAAGTATGCACACGATAAAGAGAAAGAGACTAAACACAAATCAACCCAACTTGGCCAATGCAAGTTAGGTGAGAAGGGAGGGCACTAGCCCCTGCTGGATGAGGAAAGGCTTTGGGCAGAAGGTAGGACTGGAGCAGAAATCTGAAGAGAGGGAGAATTCAAGATGGAGGGAGGGAGGGAGAGAGAGGGTAGGATGGGATACATTCCAGGCATGGGGGATGGCCAATAGAAAGATGAAGAGATGGAGATGGAGTCCCACATAAGAACAGGCTTCTGCAAGGCACAGAGAGAGAGGGAGGGACTACATTCCAGGCATGAGGGGTGGCCAATGGAAAGGCGAAGAGATGGAGGTGGAGGGCCACATATGTGGACCAGAGAGAAGGCTGGTTTGGCTGAATTCCAGAGTGAGCGAAATCCCACGCACAAGGTTGGAGAGGCAGGTTGGAGCCAAATGGTGAAGGGCTTCAGAGCCATTTCCTAAGTGTCCCAGAGGCAACAGGCAGTAACTGAAGTTGAGTGAGTAGGTGAATGGCACAGTCAGAAAGTCAACTTCCATTGTTTAAAGACTCTTGACTTCCATGAATGAAAGCCATGGATGGATTGGAAGAAGTAGAGTTGGAAGAATCCAGGGGTTAGAAAGACCAGAGAAGCCAGGGGCCGTTGAAAGAATTCTGCAGTTCCCCCAAAACAGTCCAATCCTCTCTCCTCTTTCTCCTCTTCCTGTTCAGTTTTCAGGCCCAGTTCCATGTCCATTTGCAGGATTCATCCTGCCTTGAACCTAGTAGGCCCTCAGTACTTGATGCCTGCTAGACTGATGGATAAGCTCTATGGACTGTCTGGCCAGCTACACATCACAGTTTGGACAATGCTCAGTATTAAGGGAGATGCAGGAGGAAGAGCAGGGAAGCCACTCCAGGCATCAGCTTGGACCACCCTAGGCATGTTCAGGGGATGAGGATGTCGCCATTTTGCCCCAAACCAGATTATAAAAGGGCTAAGAAACATAAGTCCAGGTGGGTAAAGTGGCATCAAATCCCAGAAGGGCCTTGAATACTGGGCAAAAAAACTTGAATCTAAGGAACAAGAGGGAATCCCTCAAGAACTTTTGGATGGAGCTCAGATTTTAGCAAAAGAAGCCTTACTCTGTCAGGGCTGGAAAGAAAGATTGGAGGAAGGGGACAGTGGTGGAAACAGTTGATGGGATGCTGTGGCAATAGTCCAGAGAGGCCCTAAGTGAATACCCCATTTGGGTGGCAGTTAGAGAACTAGAGAGGAACAGAGGATCATCTCTCTAAAGCCAGAGAGAGCCTGAGAGCTCATACAATCAACTGCTTCATTTTACAGGCAGGAGGAAGACAGGGAAGTCATTGGCCCAAGGTCATTCAGGGGAATAAGTGGGAGAGCCACAATTTGAACTCAGGTCCTGTGACTCCAATCCCAGGGCCTTTTCCATAGTCAAGGGATGTTGTAGAGATCAAGAAGAAAGGACTTTTAGGAGCCAAAGGAGAATAAACCCTGAGCCAGAGTTCAAACACAGATGTGGCCCCAGCTGCAGAAACAAGAAATTTTCTAGCTGGGCCCTTCTTTCCCTTCCCCCATGTTCCTCAATGCAGCTGATGAAACCAAGAACCCAGAAGGCCCTGAAAATGTTCCGAGGTGGAAGACCCCCTCCCAGCCCCAGGAAGGATGGCCAGGTGGCCCAGGGGTCAGAGTCTTGGGATCTTACACCCTGGAGGATTAGAGTCTCAGAAGAATCAGCCTTTAAATCTTAGAAACTTAGAATCCTAGTATCAGACAATCTTCAATCCTGGATTCTTGATGTTATATTTAAAGGAGGTCACTTGGATCTCTTTGATAAGATGGCACTTCTCCTTATAACAGTCGCCCAGGCAGGATCCTTCAGGTCAAAGAGGTTTATCCCTTCAGGACCCACCTGGGGTTAATTGATATTATTAAATTAAATATTATTATTTTTAATTATTTATTAATAATTTAATTATTAAATAAAAATATCAGCTGGGATAACTGCGTTGTCTCCCTTCCCAAAACAAGTTTTGAAATTGATTTAGGAAGGTACTTTAAACTTTATATATATATGGTTAAGAAGGATAAGGGTAAAGGCCTGAGGTAATAGGAGACCCTATTAAAATTGCTACTAAGGAAACTCTAACGGCAGGCAATGAGGAATCAATGTTAGCTTCCCTCTGGTCCAGCCTGGCCAGGGCTAAACCAGAGCAGGCAAACTGCTGGGAAATCTTCAGCTTCTTCTTCTGTAGATCTTCAGCCTTAACAGTTGAGCTATATCCACCCTTTCCACCCTCTTCTTCGTCTCCTGCCCACTTCCCGGATCCCTCCCAGGCCCTGGGAAACCTAGATATCTAGAAGATGAAACTCCTAATATCTAGGGACAGGAGACACCGAGGTGGTGGTCAGGTACAGGTTGAAAACGGGATATGAAGGACAGGAAGAGCTTGCAGAGTGGTGTTTGCAACTCTGTCACTCCAAGACCAGGATCCACACGGATCTCTAGCCTTAGCACAGGTAAAAGACCCCAGAACCTCTCTCAGGGTTCTCAACTGCCCCTCCTGCTTCTCGCATGCCTCTCTGGGAACATTCTATCCAACTGACTTATCTGTCAATCATTGAATGAACTTCAAGCTCCCAGAGATTCAATATAAAATTGAGGATTTGAAGACTGAAATCTTAGAATCTTGATGTTATCAACTTAGGACAGCAGGATCCTCCATAGGAAGGGACAATGAGATCCAGATTCCCCTGGTCTGTGCTCCTACCCACTCCCTTTGAGGCCACTCTCCAACCCATCCATAGAGGAGGCGTCCCTTCTCCTTGACCCCAAGGTGCCCCTGGGGAGAGGGATTGGAAGACTTGGGCTCAGTTTGACTCCCAGACCATTACCACTTAATGGCCAGTTAATGCTATTACTGCCCTGCTCTCACTGTTGCCCCAGACTGGACTTCTAGACCCTTCACACACCCAACACACACTCACCCACTCTTGTCCCCCACCAGGGCCACTGGACTCTCCTAGCACCTGCCCCCATTTCTGGGCCAAATCTAGCCTTGGACAGGACTGTGGCCAGCACTGGTCCACTCTGACAGTCAATGCCTTCTGTTGGGCTGTACCCACAGGCCCACTTGAGCTGACCCGGAGCCTCCAAGTAATTCACTCCCATGGGAGACATCTCAGTGCAATGGGAGAAGGCCTATGACACTGGCTCACTACAGGAGTCCCCCTCTGCACAGTGAGGTAGTGTCCTATGAGAGAGGCAGCTAGTCTGAGCAGTGGATAGAGTGTTGGGAAGACTCATTTTCCTGGCCCCAGACTCTTACTAACTGTGGGACCCTGGACAAGTCACTTCACACTGTTTGCCTCAGTGTCCTCACCAATAAAATGAGTTGGAGAAGGAAATGGCAAACCAACCCAGTATCTTTGCCAAGAAAACCCCAAATGGAGTCACAAAGAGTCAGACACAACTGAAAAAATTACTAATCAACAAGGCCTAGTGGAGAATAACTAAACAAATCATGCTGTGACTTATAATGGAGTATTATTGTGTCATAAGAAATGACGAAACGGACAGTTTCCGAAGAAACCCGGAAAATCTTTATGAACTGATGCAGAGTGAAGTGAGCAGAACCAGGAGAACAATGTGCGCAGCAGTACAGAGAGAAGCCACCTTGGAATACTTTAGAACTCAGATCCACACACCAGAGTGCAGAAGAATGAAGATGGAACGTGCCACTCTGCTCCTGCCAGGGAAACGAGGACCCTAAAATGCAGGAGAGACATTTTCAGACACGGCGAACGTGGGGATTGGTTTGGCCAGGCCATGAAGATATGTGTTGAGGGATTCCTTTTGCTTTTTTTCATTTGCTCCATGGGAGGGAAAATAGCGAGTGGTAAGGAGGGGCAGATCCATTTTTAAACTATTAACTTTTTTAATGTTTTTCATTTTAAAAGACAACAAGCGCTTGGAATATGCCAACATTTCTTTGGTCTCCATGAGCCCGGGGCCCCACGTTGCCTGAATCGGTCCCTCTCAGGAGGGCTAGACGTAGTTTTCCCTCTAAGACATTAGATAAGAAGCCACAGTTTAACCACAGTCACTCTGAAGCAGCTTTCTAGCAGGCAAAAATAGAAGCTTGATCTCGTGTTTTCTTCTAAATTTCCTCCAGCCTGCTCGAGCCCCAGAGTATTCCGGGTCCTATCCCCCAACTTGGCACCCCTGAGCTCCTTCGGGAAAATCACTAAAGCCTAGAGCTGGAAGAGACCCCCAAGCCCAACCTACACATGAACACAAATCCCTTCTAGGCCACCCAAGAGGGAGTCACCTAGCCTGTGCCGGGAGGTCTCCAGTGAGAAAAAACCCATCACCTCCCCCAGGGTCCTTTTTAAGACAGCTTTCAGAATTAAGACACTTACTAGCCATGTGGCCCTGGGCAATTCGCTTCACCCTGCCTGCCCCGGTTTCCCCATCTGTGAAATGGGCCGGAGAAGGAAATGGCAAACCACACAGAGATTTTTGCCAAGAAAACCCCAAATGGGGCCATGATAAGTCAGGCACCACTGAAAAGCCTGAAGAACAATATTAGGAAGTTTTTCCTGGCATGAAGCCTAAATGGGCCCCCGGAGTTTCCACCCATCATTCTTAGTTCTGCCCTCCGAGGCCAAGCAGAGAATGTCTCATCCTGAACCCCATGAGATCCCTTCAGAGACATGAAGATGGTTCTTGGGTCCCCCGGGGCCTTCTCTTCTCCAGACAAAGCATTCTCACTTCTTTTGACCACTCACCAACTCACACCCGAGGCCCTTCCCCATGCTGGATGCCCTTCTCTGGATCCTCTCTAGTTATCAGGGTCTTTTAGGGACTGAACACGACTATAGAGAGGATCTGACCTGAGCAGGAGGCAGAGGACTACCCTAGCCTCTCCTTCTACTCCCAAAGGTGCTTAGAGATCACTGTCTTCCATGCAGAGTGTTTTCTGAAGAGCCTGGAGACCAACTTCCCTCCTTCTCAAAGGACAAAGCAGGGACATTGGTCAGGGCTGTAGGAAGGGATATTCGAGTCCAGCTTCCAGGGAAGGTCTTTGCCCAAAGACCACAAAGGTCTGGGCCAGGGAGGCTGTTGGGATGAGCAGCCAACGTCTAATTGGCTGATATGGAGGAGGGGGACCAAGGTGGTCAGAGGCTAATTGAAGGTCAGAGCTGGGGACCACAAAACATAACCTCTTCCTTTGGCACGTGGGGCAGAGGAGGCCCAGGAAGGAGAAGGACTTGCCCAAGGTGATTCAGAGATGAGTGGCCTCCTGACCACAGTGAACCAGCCCAGAGCTCTTTCCAGTCCTTCTGTGGTCCAGTCACAGAACTTGGAAGGGAGTGTAGGGGTGATACTATCTGAACCTCTAACTTTTCAGAGGAAGAAGCTGAAGCCCAGCAAGGAGAGAACTAGCAAAAGGTTGTACATGCTACATTTAATAAGGGGAAACCCAGAATCAGAGACTCACTAGAGTTTAGAGACAGAGGAGACCTTAGTAGCCAACCAGTACAACTCGGACCTGAACCCACACCCAAATGGTCCTCCAGCCTTTGCTTGAATACCTTCAAAAATAGGGAGCTCACCACCTATTGAGCCCACTTCAGAACACCTCCAATTTTTTTCTTTTCTTTTTTAAACCCTTCCCTTCCATCTTAGATTCAATTCTGTGTATTGGTTCCAAGGCAGAAGTGGCAAGGGCTAGTCAATGAGGGTTAAGTGACTTGCCCAGGGTCACACAGCTAGGAAATGTCTGAGGGCAGATTTGAATCCAGGACCTTCTGTATCTGGGCCTGGCTCTCAATCCACTGAGCCACCCAGCTGCCCTTCTAATTGTTTTCTAACAGTAAAACTTTTCTAGTTCTTCCTGACATGAAGGCTCAATTGGCTTCTCTGGGACTTGCACGGTTTGTTCTGATTCTGGTTCAAATAAAAGAGCTCTAAAGCTTCTTCCAAATCCTTGATGGCAGCTCTCCTGTCACCCCCACCCCCAGCAGCACTCCAGGCCTCCCCAGTTCCCTGAGCCAATCCTCATATGACATGGACTCGAGAGCCTTCCCTGTGCTGATTACCCTCTTCTGGACCCTTTCTGGCTTGTCAGTATCCTTCCTACAACATGGCGCTCGGGACTGAGCACAATGCTCCCAATGAGAGCAGACAAGGCTGTGAGCCACTGACCTTGCCCTGGATCAGGGGCTGCTGTCCCAGCATGCCTCCCCCAAGGGCACTTCCAACCCTTTCCTTCCATTCAACCCTCTTGGCTTTCCTCTTCTTGGACCCAGGACCCTGGATCTTGGCCATGTCACCCTCCCAGAGTGGTACCTCCAAAGGTTCCCCTGGCCTGCCATCTCTACTCTGGCCAAGCCATTGGTCAATACTCTAAAACATCTCAGAGCCAAGGCCAGATCCACCTAGAAGAGACCCGGCAGAGGGATGGTAGAGGCGGGGGTCAGTTCTTGGGGACTTAGTGCTCAGGACCGACTCAGGCTGGGCCCCCAAATCCTCCCCCCCCCAAGGACACACACAACACCTGCAGAGTCACAAACATCCGGCCCCTCCCTCCTTCTCTCCGGCCCCTGCCGGCCCCACCTGGCCCTTGTTTGTCAGCTCTCGCCACGCCTGAGAGACTCGGAAGATGCTCTCACTTCCCCTTCTCTGGCCTCCTGTGCCACTCCGAGTTCTGCTTTCAGCCAGCGCCAGGTTAATTTTAGCTCGGGAACTTCCAGAGTGCCACAGCTGCTGACAGAGCTGGAGGCCATCACTCCTCCTCCCTCCTCTCAGGGATGCTAGAGGTCATTCCAGCTACTCTCCTGCCTCTGGGTCCCCCAAGACTCTCCCAGCTTATGCCAATCATTGTCCCCTAAGTGACCTAAGTGACTAAGTGACCCTGGGCAAGTTACTTAACTCCATCTAGGCTTCAGTCTTCCTTCCTGTAAAGTGATGACCTCTGCCACATTCCATGTCCTATCCTCTCTCCCAGCTCTGACATTCCTGCTCTAAGAGCCCCTCCAGCTCTAATTCTAGGTTCTAAGACTCCTCCCAACTCTGACATTCCTGTTCTAAGAGCCCCTCCAGCTCTAATTCTAGGTTCTAAGACTTCTCCCAGCACTGACATTCCCTGTTCTAAGAGCCTTTCTAGATCTAATTCTCTAGGTTCTAAGACTTCTCCCAACTCTGACATTCCCTGTTCTAAGAGCCCCTCCAGCTCTAATTCTCTAGGTTTTAAGACTTCTCCTAGCTCTGACATTCCTGTTCTAAGAGCCTTTCTAGACCTAATTCTCTAGGTTCTAACCTCTTTCCCAGCTCTGACATTTCCTGTTTTAAGAGCCTTTCTAGCTCTAATTCTCTAGGTTCTAAGACTTCTCCTGTTCTAAGAGCCCCTCCAGCTCCAATATTCTCTGTTCTAATGACATAATACCTATAAAGCACTTAGCATAGTGCCTGGCACATGGTAAGCATTTAATAAAGGCTTGTTCTCCTTTCTTTCCACTAAGGACTCTATCACCTCTGACATCCCATGTTCTAAGGCCTCTCCCAGCTCTGGGATTCTTGGTCTAAAAGGTCTGTTGTCTGCATTCTTGATCTGGAATCAGACAACTGACTTCAGTAGTTGTATGGCCTTGGGCAAGTCATCTGGGCCTCAGTTTTCTCCTCTGTAAAATGAGAACATGAGAGGAGAGCCTCTCAAAGTTCATTTCTAGCTCTAAATTCTGTGAGTCCAAAGGTCACAAACCAGCACATCAGATACAGAAGTGGTTTGGATCCAAATCAACCCCAGTGACCTTTTCCTCCCCACCCACCCCCAACCCACCCAGCTTTAGTGTCTCTTGGAATTCCTAAGATTGGAACTGGACCAGGCCCCAGTGACCAACCAGAGCCTACACTGCCTCCATGAAAGTGCCCAAGGCCTAGGCAATGGGACTTATAGATGGGCCTTCTAGTTCGGTGAGTCCAACCCCTCAGTTTAAAGATGGAGAAACTGAGGCACAAATGGAGAGGCAAAGGACATCCAGGCAGTCAGGGAGAGTACCAGAGTGAGGGTCCAGCTCTCCTACCTCCTAGTCTAAGGCTCTGTATAAGGGCTCCCAGAAGCCATTTCTGAACCTCTCGAGACCTCAAAGGTCTGCAAAGCAGAGGAGGCACCTGACCCTCCTGTGTCTACAGGGTACCCATCCTCGGGCCTTCAGCATCTTCACCTGTGAAGTGAGGATGCCCCAAGCCCAGGCTAGGGAAGGGGGCTGACTGGGGCTACACGATTGCAGCAGCGGCCCCTGCCTGCCTTCTGGTGTTGGGTCATCTGAATTTCTCAGACTGACATCTCAGGTCCTCTCGCCCTCTCTGCCCCGGGTCCATTGGTCCATCTTCCAGGCTTTCTAGCTCTTCCTTCCACTCCCCGGCGAGTCCTGTCTCTTGATCTCTCTGTGCCCCTCCATGTGTCTGCTGCCTCCATCTGTGTGTGTCTGTGTGTGTGTCTTTCTGTGTCTCTTTCTCCCTCCATCTCTTCTCTCTGTCTCTCTCTCTGTCACACACTCACATATGCTCACTCACATATATACACACACACATACATACACACACTCAAATACACATACCACACTTACATATACACACTCACACTGACATATACACATACACACTCACTGTCACACATACACACTCACACACATATATACACACTCATATATATACACAAACCACACTTACATATACACTCACTGACATATATACACTCACTCACACACATACACACTGACACACACATTCACATATATGCACACACCACACACTCACTCTCACACTTACATATACATACTCGCAAACATGTACACATATATACATACTCACATATATGCATGCACTCACACACACCAAACACTCACACATATATATACCTACACACATATATACACTCACACACATACACTCTCACACTCACACATATATACACACATTCATACATATATTCACACTCACATATATGCACATGCCACCACACACTCACTCTCACACTTACATATACACATACTCACACATATACACACTCACTCACATGTATGTACACACTCACGTGTATGCACACATCACACTCTAACTTACATATACACACTTGTGGGAAGCCAATCAGAGAATAGATAAAAATCTGAGACTCCTCTTTTGACCCCTTTTATGATCCACACCTTTTCTTATTGAAAAACATTATAGCCTTCTAGGAAAACTGTAAGTTCTTAGTAAACCAGCACTTAAGGAGTTAACAGCCTTTTTTCACTGGGGAGTAAAGCTGCCGCTCTGGGTGTGTCTCTCTCACTGCTCCCGGCTTCCCACGGTCACGGAGAGGCACGCTCAGGCTAAATCACTTTTAGATAAAGTGAGGCTCATTTCTGACCTCGAGACTGTTTCTCATCTGGCATTATCTTCGTAAGAAAACTCTTTGTAAAACGATAACTTTATTGTGCTCTGATGTGACATAATTTGTGTTTCTGCGCAAACGTTTCGGGGGATCCATTGTGTGAAATGAGTCTTGAAGTATATAGAATAAACTCCAGGCTGCAGGAGCCAGAGCGGGAAGCATGAGCTGAAAGACAGCTCCCGTGTCCGCTCCTTATTTCCTTATCAACTAAACTGTCCTCATCAGATTATCGGAGACGATAAAGAGATCTACAACACACTCACATACGTATATACATACACTCACATGTATACATAAATACACACTCATATACACACTCACGCACACATATACATGCACACACTCATCCACACACATTCACACATATACACACATTCTCACACATACACACATTCACATATATACATACAGTCTCACATACATACACACTCTTACATATCTATACACACCCACATATACACACACTCACATATACACACTCAACATATAAACACACACTTATACACATATACACATATACTCACATATATACATATGCTCACTCAAACTCATATACACATTCACCCACATATACACACACTCAACATATAAACACATGTGTATATATACACACATACACACATACATACACATGCTCATGCACACACATACACTCACTCATATACACATGCACTCACACTTATACAAACATTCTCGCGTATACACACACATTCACATATACACACATATACACTCTCAACATATAAACACACTTATACATGTATACACATACACTCACATATATACACATGCTCGCAATACTCATATACACATTCACACACATATACACACTCGTATACATATTTACACACATACATACACATGTTCACATGCTCATATATACACACTCACACACATATATGCACACTCACATATACACATTCACATATACATATGCACTCACACACATATACACACATCCACATACTCACATGTACATACACATACACACTCACACATATACACACTTACATATATACACATGCTCACACACTCACTCATATATACACTCACATACATACACACTCATATACGCATATATACACATACACACTCATGCACTCACATATGTACACATTCACACATACTCATATATACACACATTCACACACATATACACACACTCACATACACATATTTACATACACACTCATGCACACTCACATATGTACACACTCAGATACTCATATATACACACACATATACACTCACACACCTACACATACTCACATACACATATATACACGTATACACTCACATATGTACACACTCACACATGCTCATATACACACATTCACACACATATACACACACTCACATACACATATATACATACACATTCACATGTACACACTCACAGATACTCATATACACACACTCACACACACATATATGCGTACACACTCATGCACACTCACATATGTACACACTCACACATACACACTTCCAAACGCTGGGCAGGGGGCCAGACGCAGGCCCTGAGATCAGCGGCTGCCCATCAGCCGCTGGCCGTGCGGGCACGAGGAAGCAGCGCCCCCCGGGGTCCGATCTCTCCATCGCAGCCACGAGCTCACGTGACTAGGAGCGCTCCCGCGCGGGAGCCGGACCCGCAGCCCAGCTACCTTGGCCCGGTGTGTTGGGGGAAGGGAGCTGCTGCAGAACCGGAATTGGGAGCCAGGAGGCCCGGCCTGCCGTCCGCCAGGGGCCGGGCAGAGCCGGACGGTGCAGGGCCCCGGGGTGAGCCCCGGCCACGCCGCTGGCCCCCTCCGCCAGGCTCTTTCCCCCTGGGGACTCGGTTTCTCCACACGTAAATGAAGGACTGGCTAGAATGCCGGATGATGGGCAACCTGGGGGTCGGGAAAACCTGGGCTTGTAGCCCGCCTCCGACTCCGAGCCGGGCGGTGCTGGGTCAGGCCCTCGGCTCCCCAATCTGTAAAATGGGCCGCTAATACCCGCGGCGAACACGCAGCTCCCGCTGGCACTTGTAGCCCCCCGGGCGGACCCCGCTAGGGGCACCCACCCCCGGGCTGCCGCCGGCACGGCGGGGGGCCGCTGGGCGAAATCCCGGCTGGCTCTCCAAAGGGGCGGAGGGGAGGGAGGGAGGCTGCCTGGTTTCAGACGAGGTTCACCCGCCGGAGACTAACGGGGGCCCCACATCCAATGGCCCGGCGCACCGGGAGAGGCGTCAGAGGAGGGAAGCGCACCAGGAGCCGGCGGGGGGCGGGGGACCAGAAATGTACGGAGGGAGGGAGGGGAGCCCCCGGCACCGGCCCGCGTCTGCCCCTCCAGCCCGGGGCCGCGGGCGCACACTCCCGGCGGAGAGACCCAGTACTTAGCCGGGGAGGCAGCGACACCTGCTGGGGGAGAGGAGCGCGACAGGAGCGCGCCGCAGCCCTGGGCCCCTCCCAGCCCGAATCCTGCTCCCGCTCCCAGCCCGTTCCAGAGCCCGGATCCTACCCCGGGCCGGCCCCGATTCCGGCCCTGCCCGAAGCAGCCGCACACACAGGCAGGCGCTCCCCCATCCCTGTGAGTCTGCGCCGGAGGGCCCGCTGGGGAAGAGGAAGAGGAAGAGGAGGAAGAGAGCCGGACCAGAAGGGGAAGAGCCGCAGTCTTTGGGAAGCCCGTGCGGCCGTCTGAGAGTCAGGCAAAGAGCGGCAAGGGTCCGGCAGTGGGCGTGAAGGGACTGGCCCAGGGTCACTCCGCTGGGAAGGGGCTGAGGCCAGATTGGAACTCAGGCCCCCCGTTGTGCCTCCCAGCTGCCCCCTCAATCACCTAAGGAGGATCAGTGCGCCCTCTGGCGATGGTGCCGTCTGGCTAGTTTAGTCAGAAATGCGGGTCTGCTCAGGGCTAACCTGCCACAGGCAGGCCAGGCTTGGCCCCGGGTGCGAGCTTGAGCCTGGAGGAGGCCCACTGGCCAAGGGCGCCCCACATCCCTCCTGAGGGGCTCGGGGACAATTGGGGGACCCAGCCATCGGGCCCCCTCCCCTGGCCTAGCTATGGGGGGCGTCTGGGTGCTGTGTGTGAGCAGAACAGCCCCCCATGCAGGGGGGAGAACCTCGGGGCAAAGTGGGTCCCTGGGCCAAAGACTCCTCCTTTCATTCCTTAAACAATTGTGGGAAACCGAGCCACCCCAGGAAAGCGGCTGCCCTGGGGGGGTGGGGGGGCCCCCTCTGAAAGGGCCAGGGAGAATGCCAGCACCGCAGGTCAGAGGCTCCGGGTCCCTGGGCTCCCCGCAGAGAGCTCCAAAGTCCCCCCATCTGCCTTGGTGGGGGGCCTCTGCCCGGGGGCACCCGCTCACCGCTGGTGAGGCCGGCCTTCCTCCGGGCGGTCCTGGCCCAGCCTTGGGCCTTCCAGTTACCCCCAGAGAAGCAGGGAAGGCCCGCCGGGAGCCGTCCCCGGGGCCAGCACAGAGAGGCCGCCCAGGACTCCGTCTCTCCGAGTTCAGATTTTAATTGGAAACGTCCCTCCCCCCAGAGTCCAGGGACAGGCGGGCGGCTGCCGCCGTCCTGGGAGGAAAAGGCGTCCTTGGACAGTAAAAGCGGGATTCGTGCCCTCCGAGGGCCCGTGCGGCCGGGCTCAGGGGAAGGGCTTCCCGGGCTGGTAGCCTCGCTGTTGCAGCTTCCGGATGAGCTCCAGCAGGTTCATCTGCAGAGTCAGCTCCTGTCCGGAGAGAAGGGCGGCTCGTGAGGCCGGACCGGAAGCCCGAGTGAGCCCACCGTGGCGCCTCCTCTGGGAAAGGGGCGCCCTGCCGGGAGCGGGAGCCAAAGCAGAGGCGGGAGGAGGGCGGCCCCAACACGGCCGCCGCTGACGGGCACGACCACCTGGAACGTGGGTGCTGCTGTCAGAGGCCTCCGTCGGCATCTGCCTCAAAAGGCGGCCGCGACCCTCGTATTTGGAAAAGAGAGTCCCCGGCCGGCCTGCCACCAGCCCACCGCACTGGGCATGTCAGATCAGCAAACAGGGAAAGCTCCGGCCCACAGGGCCCCCCGGGGGGGGGGGAGGGGGCAGGACGTCCTCAGCTTTACAGAGGAGCCGGCTGGGTTCTGGGGGGGGGCTGAAGGTCCAATACAGGGAGCCCCCCCTGGAAGGGCCCTAAGGACGAACCCCGGGGCCATTAATTCTGAAAAGAACCAGCAGGACAGAGCCTGGAGGTGGCAAGTCCTGGTTCCAATCTGGCCTCAGACACCTCCCTGCTGTGTGACCCTGGACAAGTCACTTAGCCCCATTGCCCAATCCTTGGCGCTCTTAGAGTGGATGCTAAGCAGGCCCCCAAGAGGCCTGCAGGGGTGCACACATCTACGCTTCTAGCTTGCCCAGGGGAAATGACCTGCCCAGGGTCACCCAGCCGGCCAGATCTGAGTTGTCCTCCCGATTCTGAGCCAGCACACTGACCACTGGGCCGCCATCGGCCGCCTCTACCGTCTCCCCAAGGGCTGCTGAAGGGATGGGAGGTCCTCGGGTCAGTCACGCCCCCAGGAAAGGGCAGAAGCAGGTTCAGGCCTGGGCCTTGGCCTCGGCCACGTCACCTCTCCTGGTGAAAAGGAGACGGTAGGGGCAGCCGGGTGGCTCAGTGGAGAGGGCGCCAGGCCTGGAGACGGGAGGTCCTGGGTTCAGATCTGGCCTCAGACACTTCGCCCCTCTTCTGTCTTGGAATCAGTACTGAGTCCTGACTCTAAGATGGAAGGAGCAGCAGAGGCTGAAGGCGAGTCGCCCTCAGGGACTGCTCAATGGGGGACGGGGCTCAAGGCCCAGAGAGGGGAAGAGACTGCCCCAAGGCCACAGGGCAGGCTGGAGACAGAGACTATTGGGGCAGGGCCTGACCTGGGGGTTTGTGGTCACGTAGAAGCCCGTGACCCCGGCTTTCTCCAGCGTGCTCTGCTGATCCACCACCTTCTGGTCCAATTCCAGGACGATCTTCTCGTCCATCATCCTCTGCTCCTCCCTGATGCGATGCTCCACGGCCTGGGGGAGGAAGACCCACGAGGGAGGCTGAGACAGCCTAGCCTGGGCAGAGCCCAGAGTGAGGTAAAGGGCTGTGATCTGCAGAGGGTCTGGGGCAGGACTAGAACTCAGGGCTTCCTGACCTGGGGGAGTGGCCCCAAGCAACTCCTCAGGAGTGAGCACCCCGGGGAGCAGAGGGAGGTCCTGGGGGGCCAGAGAGGCTTCAGCCTCAACAGTCAGGTGGAGGCCCACTCCTGTGAGGCCAGGACCCAGCTTAGACCAGGAATCTGAATCAGACCAGCTGGGCAGCCAGGGCCACCCACGGCAGGGGAAAAAACGGAGCCTTTTCTTCTTCCTGTTTTCCCCCAAAAGGTTCCTGGATCACCACTCCCTGCCCCCCACCCCCCAATCGTCCTATCTCTCCTTTGCTCATAGACTGGCTAGAACACTGAAGAAGCAGCTGGGTGTCCAGTGGCTAAAGCCAGGCCCAGAGGTGGGATCCAATCTGGCCTCAGCCACTTCCTGGCAAAGTGACCTTGGATGAGTCACTTAACCCCCATTGCCTAGCCCTGACCGCTCTTCTGCCTTGGAACTGGCACTCAGGATTGATTCTAGGGCAGAAGGCAAGGGTTTGCTTTAAAAAAAGAACCACCCCCAAGGAAGTAAAGGCAAGCCCTGCCCCTCCTCTAAGTCCCCACCAGCTCAGCGGTCTGGATCTGGCTCGATCTGGCCATCCTCAAGTCCCAAGCCGCTGGGCTTTCCTGCCAAGACCATGCCCATGCAGGAAGGCCCGGCTCCTTCAGGAATCCCTCCCCGATGCCCTGGATGCGAACGCCTTGACCCCCAGACTGCCGTGGCTCTTGCCAGCTCTCCAGCAGATGGCCTCGCACCGGGAGGGCACACAAGAGAGCTCCCTGCTCGCCCAGCCAAGAACAGCCCAGATCCAGTCACTGACTTCTCTACCAGCAGCCTCCGGCCAAGGCCAAGCCTCACCAGCACAATGTGGCCAGGCCTAAGGGCTGCTGCCCCAAGGAAGGAGGGCCTGACCCAGGCCAGGCTGCACCTAGGATGGGGACTAAGGAGGATGGGGCACCCATAAGCCAGAGCCCAAGCAGGCTCCTCGTGGGTGCCCTCCCAAGACAGCCTCTGGGTAAGATGGTGTTGTGAGGAAGATTAGTTAGTAATAGTGTTGGACCTAGCAGGAAGGGCTGGAGCATTCCAAGATGGAATGAAGGAGCAGGAAGTTGCTTGTGCTCTGAAAGAGACTCCATTAGAGGTTGGCACAAACTGTTGCTAGCCCTGGGAGATCTCAGACCTGCATCCTGATTCCCTGGGATCCCGAGTGGTGGCGGCTTTCAGCAAGTGGACAAGAACTACAGAGCAGCACCAAGTGGAGAAGGGTTTGGGATCTGGCGGACAGCACCTCAAGCACTCTCCTACTTGGGTACCTTGGACCACCTTGGCTCTTGGCATCCTGTGATCATCTGTGGATTACCGGGAGAAACTCTCAGAGCCACCCTCAGCCCCTTTAGCTGTGCTGGTCAAACCTGGCTGGAACCAGGTCTGAAGCAGCCCCCCAGAGACTCCAGAACTGCTCCTTTATGCCCAGCCTGGCCTAGGTCAAGTAGAATTAGAGTAGTCAAGTCCTCCCCTTGCCCTGTGGTTTTGCCCATTAGGTTCTAGTGTAGAATCCCCTACCCCAGCTTTATTTAGTCAAACATAATTAAAACTGTTTAAACCTTTTACCTTGCCTGCTGGTTTCAAAGACCCTGGCCTAGTGGTGAGCTAGGTGACAGTTGGCCAACAGCCATTCTTGTCAGTTAGGAGCAGCTTAGCTGTGTACTCGCTCTGGTCTCCCTATCCTGGTCCTGTCTCTCCTACAACCCAGTGTGGGTACCCACAACCATTTAGAGTATATTGTTACATCCCTGGTGTGCCCATCTCTTTTACAATGCGGAAGAGGGAAAGGGCCCAACAGGGGCTGGAGGCCAAGTCAGGAACTGAAGTTGGGGCCTCCCACCCCAGCCTAAAACCCACCAGGAGCCAGAGGAATCATGGGGCTTCCCAGGAGTCCCCGAATGCTGGAGCCCCTTCCGAAATGGAACAGACATGGCCTCTGGGAGCTGCCCGCCCACAGCAGCCTCACTCACCTCCTGCTCCCGCTGCTGGGCCGCCCGCAGGATAGGCAAGTTGTGGGGCCGGCAGGCCTGCTGGGCCTCCTTGTGCTTGTTAAGCAGCGTCTGCTTGAGCACTGCTGGGAAGAAGAAGGATCAGAGAGCTTGCCCCCAGCCAGCTTTCCTGGCTCAAGCCCAAGGCAGGTGCCACTGGGGCCCCCTGGACAGACTAGGCAGGGGCAGAGGCAGCAGGGAGGGGATGGCAAGGAGGCCAGAGAGGCTCCGACAGGCCACATGGAGGGGATGGTGGGGCGGGACCCAGGAAGGAAGAGGCCAGGCTCCAAAGGGCTCTGAACAGCCACCTGAGGAAAAGAGCAGAGGCTGGAGATCACGGGGAGCCACAGAAGTTTACTGAGCACGTCAGAGCTGGGCTTCGGGAAGGCCACATAATAGCAGGAGGAAGATGGCCCGGAGGGCAGTGAAACCAAGCTGGAGGCACAGACAGTTGCCCAGGCCAGAACAAAGAGCCTGACCTAGGCAGGGAGCTATCTGATGCCATGGTGGAGGGCACCCCTTGGCTAAGAGGTGATGCCACAGTGGAGGGTGCCCAGTCCAGTCTTGGGCACTTACTAGCTATGTAATTCTGGACAAGTCACTTGACTTGAGTTTCCTCGACAATAAAATGGAGACATTGAGGGCACCTAACCTGGGGCTGTGGGGATCTCATGGTCTGCTCTGCCATCACTGTCTGTACTATGACGTAGGCAGAGAGGAAGGACTTGAGGGTGGCAGTACCAGGGGGATGAACATGGGTGACAAAAGGGGTGGCCGTGCCCAGGACAATCATCAGGAAACCCGAGGGGAGAAATATTTCCACTTGTCTAGAGGCTCAAGCATCCAGGCGGCAGGCAGTGCTCAAGAGGGAGCCTAGGCCTGAGTGCCCGCCAGGGGGAAGAGATGAGAACTGCCCCAGGGAGCGGATGAGCCCTCCAAGAGAGCACCAGGATGAACCTAGTTGGGGCCCGAGGAAAGGCACAAAGGCATGAGGAGACCACGAGGGCAGCTGTCACGGGGGCTCTGGGCAGGCCACTCACCTCGGTGTTCATTCTGCAGTTTGAGCCGCTGGTTGTAAAGGCTTTTCTCTGTGAGATGCTGGATTTCGAGCAATCCTTGAACTATCTCGAAAACAGTGCCGTCGATGAGCACCAGGGCCAGGTCGCTGAGGGTGGTGTGGGACAAGCGCTGCTGGAAAGAGCTGTGGGGACAAGAGAAGGCGGTCAGGCCCTGAGGGGGGCGGGGCCAGTCCAATCCAATCTCTGTGATAAAAACAACCATCTTTCTGGAAATAAGAGCTGGATTGACTGCTCACATCCCGGTCTCCCTCCCCCTGAAGTGGCTGCTGCTGGCTGAGAAAGGAGAAGCTCCATGGAAAGTCCCTGGGGCTGGGGGCCTGGGTCGGAGAGGGAAGGCAGGTGATGAGGGCCCAGTCTACACAATGGCTGTCTTCTCCTTGTTGGAGAGCCCCGGCTCCTTCCAGGCTGGAAATGGCTCCAATAAAGGGCCCCCAGGCTGCTTTGGGCACCCTCAGGTCCTCCAGCACAGCTAACCCTGAGGCTCCCCATCTCCTCCTCTGTCCAATGGCGGCCCTGATCCACACTGTGGGGGCAGGAACAAAATGGCCAAATGGATGGAAAAGGTGCCTCGAAGGCTGAGAGGTGTCCCATCTCCTCCACCCCCATTCCAGAATCTCCCAGTTCTGTGACATCACAAAAGCCATTCGGGCGAGTCTGAGTTGTTGGGAGTGATGTGCGCATGGAAGGGACCAGATGGTACAGTTGTTAGAGCCCTAGGTCCGAAGTCAGGCCCCCACGAGCTGCGTCACCTGGGCAAGTCAAGTCAGCGCTGCCTGCCTCAGTTTCCTCATTTGTAAAACGGATCGTCACAGCGCCTCGCTCCCGGGCTGTCGTGAGGATAATGCTTGGAGGGGAGGGCCCCAGAAGTAGTCGTCCCCTCCCCCACCTCCACCAGGGCTGCAGCCGCTCCATTGAAGACAGCGCATCCCTGGGGGAGGCGGGTCCCAAGCCCCATCCCAGGGAGAGGAAGAGGCTTGACAGCCGGGGCCCCGCGGGAGGGGGGACACCTGAACTCCCGAGCCTGGGAGGGGTCCCTGGGCCCCGCGGGATTGAGGAGCACCAGATCTCCGGGAGTCCGGGTCCCACGCTTCAGATTCCCGGAGTTCGGCGGGTCGAAGGGCATGGTCCGGGCCGTGAGGTCAGGGGTCGCAGGTCGGTCCCTCGCGCTCACCTGGGCAGCTCCTTGACAAGCCCCTGCAGCGCCGATAGCAGCTGGTAGTGCCGTTCCTGTTGCCGGGCGCCGTCCGCTGCCTCCTCGTAGCCCCCTGCGTAGCGCTCCATAGCGACCGCCGCCGTAGAGCCCGCCCCCAGCCACGTACCACTGCGCAGGCGCGTGCCACAGCTAGCCTGCCCCGCCTCTTCTTGAGCAGATTCGGGTCCATCTGCGCCTGCGCCGCCGCAGTCTCCTCTGCATGCGCAGTTTCACAAAGGCGTGGTTCCACCTCGCCCTCTCACTCCGCCCTTACCCGTGAGGCCCCGCCCTCCGCCCGCCCCCAGCCTCCTTGTAATTTACAAAACCCAGCTAAAGCACCTACTCCGGGTGGACAATGAGCTAATGAGAACGAGCAATCCAGTCCCGGAGGAACAATATTAACTATGAAATGAGTGTCGGGCAGCACTAGAGCAGAGCTTCGAAAGGACCTAAGGATGAGGAAATAATGAGGAGGCAGGGCATTCCGGGGTTAGAGGACAGCCGGGACAAAGGTGCGGAGAAGGGAGATGGAGTATCGAGTTTGGAGAATCGCCGAATGGATCCTTTGGAATGGTTTGAATCATTGCATTACTGAGAGGAGCTAAGTCATTGCCAAGTGATCACCCTGCATTATTGCTGTTGCTGTGTATGGTGTTCTCCTGGCTCTCCTCCCTTCACCTTGCGTCGGTTCGTGTAAGTCTTCCCAGGTTTTTCTGAAATTGTCAGACTCATCATTTCTTACAGCCCAGCAGTATCACAAGCACACACCGCAGCTTATTCAGCCTTTCCCCAAAGGATGGGCGTCACCTCTGTTTCCAAGTCTTGGCCACACTGGTAATATTTTTGTACAAAAATGTCCTTTCTTCTTTTTTTTTTTTTAAAATCAGACTTAAGACCTAGAAGCAGCATCGCTGGATCCAAGGGATCTTATGTAGCTATTAAGCTATTCTTGTTCAGCTAAAATAATAGTTTATTTAGGGCTTATTAGGTGCTAGACCTTGGGCTAAGTGTTTGATTATTTTGTCTCCTTTGATCCTCACAATAACCCATGGGAAGCATGGGATATTAGTATCCTCATTTTACAGATGAGGAAACAGTCAGGCAAAGGTGGAGTGACTTGCCCAGGGTCCCACAGATAGGAAGTATTGAAATCTGAATTTGAACTTCCTGACTCCACATTCTGCATACCATGGCATCCCTTTGCTGCGGAAAGAAGGAAGGAAGGAAGGAAGGAAGGAAGGAAGGAAGGAAGGAAGGAAGAAAGAAAGGAAGGAAGGAAGCTGTCATTGACTATTTACTTCTGCAAAGAATCATGCTGAGGATACAAATGCAAAATAAGAAAAGTGGGCACAGCCCTGTTCTCAAGGAGCTCATTCCTATATTGAAGGGGTGAGAAGATTTATTCCTAATGCTATATTGTTGTTTTTTTTTTTCTAAAGAATGCTCTAGGGGCAACTGGGTAGCTCAGTGGAGTGAGAGTCAGGCCTAGAGACAGGAGGTCCTAGGTTCAAATCTGGCCTCAGCCACTTCCCAGCTGTGTGACCCTGGGCAAGTCACTTGACCCCCATTGCCCACCCTTACCAATCTTCCACCTATGAGACAATACACCGAAAAGTACAAGGGTTAAAAAAAAAAAAAAAAAAAGAATGCTCTGAATTATCACTATTTCTAAGGCTTGGTATGTTTTTCTAGCCTCTTTCCTCATTCTTCTATTCTGAGGATTCTAGGAATGCTCCCTATCCTAGAGCAGCTTCTAAAACTGGGATGATTGAGGTAGAGATTGTGAACCTTATCTAGTCTGGTAAACGAGAACTAGGTGAAGACAAGTATGTCTGGAGGGCAGCATGGCAGTGTCCTTAGGTCCCCCCTACTGGAGTGACTGGATGACTAGAGAAGGGCACTCTTAACCAGACAACCTGATTTCTTCACACAAACACACTGGAATTCCAGGACAGGGCTTGTGCTTTTCCAGTCATGATAAAGGAATCAGGGAGGAACTGTCCAATATTAAGCCCACTTCCCCAGAATACTTCCACCAATTAGAGATGTCTTGGAGAAGGCTAAATAACGAGCCTCCAGAATTGTATTTAATGACTCCAGATGCCCCATGAATTTGACTTTAATCACTGAGAGAGATCACTGACCAATTAACTTCTTGGTTATTGCTGGCTGCTTAATACACTGATTTGCCTTCCCAATCCCAGTCTCTCAGAATGTTTAATGGTCCCAGCAGGAGAGATGGCATGGGAAGGGTCCCTTGGACTTGGGGATGGTCACACCTCTCACGGCCTGGCTCCTTGGATCCGCTGCTGATGGAATCATTTGACAGAGTCACTGTTGCTGAGGCTTCTGAGGAGGCCGGGAATGGCCCCTCCCCAGGACTGCTAGGAGAATGGCTTCAGGGGCTCTGTGGGGAGCAGGGCCAGTGGTCTGACGGGGCAGGGCCATTCCTGGGATCTGAGGGCTCGAGTGCCCATTTTTAAAAGAATATATACATATAAATGAATCTATGAGAAACCAGTAACTCACCAAGAAGGATCGGGTATCAGAGCCTCAGTAAATCTGATAACCCTTTCCCGAAAGGAATGACAGCTGGGATTACTGGTCTCTGTCACAAACCAGGGAATACCCAAAGATTAAGTACTTCCTCACTATGGGTTCTTTGAGGTGAGAGGAAACAAACAGGCAGGTAAACAAAATAGTTTAATTAGATAAACTTTGGTTTTGAAGGAAGGGAAAGGGATGTCTATTCTAACAACCTATGGACAAGTCTCTGGGTCGGGGAAGGAACTTATCTTCACTAAGCTAAAGGCTATATCAAGGCACAGCTGGACTGTCAGGGATGGAAGTGGGATCCTCACTGCTGAGCCCCGTCCAGATCCAGCGATGATACAGCTCTCCCAGGTCCTCAGCCAGGAATCCTTGAGATGGGGAAGATGACCTAACTTCCCACAGGCAGATGATTCTTCCTTCAGGATACCAGGATGCAAACTCCACTTTCCCTGAGGTCTCCCACCGAGTCAGTTGGTCAGCAGCAACTTTCACTCAGCCAACATGGAGTTCATCTCAGGAGAAAGTGAGCCACTTCCTGCTTCCTGGTTCCATTTAGAATTCTCCAGCCTTGCTTCATAAGCCTCCTAATAATACCTAAACATTTACACCCTACTTTATTAATTTGTCTACAACACCATGGAGGGGTCAGTGTTTGCGGTGCTGAGGAAGGTGGGCCCTTCTCCACAGGGTAGCTCCCCTCCATGCTGGCCCTGGGGGCCAGAGTGGTCTGGGGAGGCAGGAGGACCCTGCTGTGGCTCTACCAGCCCGTCAGTGGGGAGGGGGTGGCCCTTCTCCGCCAGGGCTCCTGGGACAGTGGGGTTCCAGAAGGTGAGCAGCTGTCCAGGGTCCTGGGAGTGCTAATTCCTCCGAATCCTCAGGAGGGGTTGTCTCACCACTCAGCAGCCAGAGGAAGACGGGGAAACAGAGGCTTCTCGCCAGACACTGAGAGATCAAAGACCCACAGACTGGGCTACTCCCCTTCCCCACACATGGGCCCCGAGGGGACAGAGAGGAAGCAGCCCCCGGGGACTCCCCCTCCCCATAGACAGCTTCCTGCCCCGAGGCTAGATGGGACTCTGTTGGGCGGCGTCTGGGTGGCCCTGGGTGCCCAGGGGGTGAGGAACAGAAGGTTCAGGCACAGGGAGTTTGGGGTGGAGGGCGCTGGAGGTCCACTGCCTTCTAAGGTGCAAGGGGCAGGCTCATGTGCGTGGGGGAAGAGTCGGAAGTGTGGGCAGCCGGGTATGCCGCTGAGGAAAGATCAGGGCAGTATCTGGCTCGTGTTTGTGGGATGGCCGGACTCTGGGAGGGAGGCGGCCACGGAGAGGAGGGTCTCGATGCATGAAAGGTTTATCCGGGATGTCTGGATGAACCCATGAATCACGAATGAAGAGCGTTTATGGAGCACTCTGGTATCTGGGCAGAGGGAGCCCCGTGTGTAGTCTATGTGTCTGGGCTGTGGAGGCCTGGGTGCCCAGGGGCCGGGAGATCTCCCTGCAGTAATAATAGACAAGTTACATGGCCTTAGCTCATTCTCTCCTCCTAGAGTCCTGGGGGTGGGGGTGGGGTGGTCATGTGATCCCCATTTTACAGGTGAGGAAACTGAGGCAGACAGAGGCTAAGTGCCCAGAGTCTCTTAGCTAGGAGTGTCTAAGGCCAAACTGAATGCGTGCGTGCTGGGG
>NC_058130.1:784409407-784465302 GCF_016433145.1 Gracilinanus agilis | reverse complement strand
TAATCGTGCCCCGCCCCCCCAGCCTAGAGCCCCGCTTACCCATGGTGCACTCCTCGCCTTGCTGCCTCCATCCCGCACAGCACGTGAGCACTTGGGAGCTGCGGGGAAGAAAACACAGTGAACCACCCCAGCAGCCTCCTGAGGGGGGCGGGGACAGAACCGCCCCAGGACCTCCTCGGAGCCCTCCCACCGCACCCCACCCACAGACGTGGCGCAGGAACACGCTCCTCCCTCTGTCACCTCCCATCTCGTAGCTGCAAGAGCAAGCATCGTCCCTGCCAACAGGCGCTCTTTCACACCTCCGAGGACAGCCGCCAGAGGCAGCCCATTCCCGCTTGTGGCAGCTCTAATTCCCAGAAGGCTCAGCGGAGAGCCTCGGGCTCCTTTCCTTGCACCTCCAACCCATCCCCTGGCCTCCGTGAAAGCTCTGGAAGTCCTCCCGGGATCCCACTGTGCCCAGTCCTCTGGGCAAAGCATCCCCAGCCCCTTCAGTTGCTCCAGATATGGCGCCATCTGCAGCCCCCTCCCTGGACTGCCCAGCCCGTCCTGGGCACATGATCCACCTTGCCGAAGAGCCCAGAATGTCACCCAAAAGATGCCTTCCGTCTGCCTGGAGCAGGGCTCCAAATCGACGGGCACTGGCTCCTTCGCCCCTAATCCGCCCCCACTGGCAGCCCCTCTCTCCCAATTCCCCGTCACTTCTCTCGGCTTTGTGGCTGCCTCCGGGCACTGCACCCCTCTCCAGCTGGCCCACACTCAGACCAGACTCTTCACCCAAACTCAGGTCTAGGCACATCTCCCGGGCTGACCCCTGAGCAAATGAAAGGCGCCCGTCTGGCCCAGCCTCCTTGGCCCCTCCAGGTTGCTGGCCGGCCCGGGAACCTGCTACTCGGGTCCTTAACACCGCCATGAACGTCGCTGCCTCCTGGGTGTTTGGGGGAAGGCCGCTGGGCGCCCATCGCCCTGGGCAGCACAGCCCTAGAGCGCTCCATCTCTGCCCTGTCCTCCCGAGACTTCAAGGCACTTTATGGGTCCAAGCTTGGGGAAGGAATGTCAGGATTGCTGGCTGAGCTGGAACAAGCCCTGGGGTGGGGGAGGGGGAGAGGATGCGCAGCTGCCACCCAGATGGAGGAAGCTGAGGAGGCTCTTCCTGCCCCCCCACTTCCTGACTGGCAGTCTGGGTTCTCAGTTCTAGGTCTGACCTGCCCCGAGGACCCCCAGCTCTGGCATCCTCTGCTCCAAGGCCCCACCAGACATTCTACAGGCGCCTGGCATCCTACGTTCCGCTGCCCCTTCTCTTTTGTTCTCGGGTTCCTCCTCGCTCGGACGCTCAGCTGGCGTGTTCTAAGATCCGCTGCTGCTCTGCGAGGCTCTGTTGACCGTCCTAAGGGCCAGCTAGCTCTGGCAAGGGACAGTTAATGTTGGGGAGGGGCATTCCTATGTGTGAGGCTGAGCCACGCTCCCCGGGGAACCTCAGGGGCCTCCAGCGCACAAGGCCCGGAGCCTCCTGGCCCCCAGAGCGGAAGTCGAGACTTGTCTGAGATTCCTCCAGGACTAGGGGAGGGCTGGCCTCCCCGTAGCGCCCGGATCGGTCCTCTCCTTCCTCTCCCTTTGGACCCAAGCGCCGAGGGTCCACGTAAAGCAGATGGCCAAGAGGGCGGGCGGGAGGAGGGCAGGGGTCTGCGGGGGGCATGCTGGGGAATCAGAAACTGCCTGCTCCAGAAGTGGCCCAAGACAGCGATTCCCAGGAGAACTCCTCCTCCTCCTCCTCTCCAGCCTCTGCTAGCCCAGGCTGCTGCCAGGCTCGGTGCCCCCACAGGGGTCTCCCTAAGAATCCATCTCACACCCTCCCTCTCCTCTCTCTTCCCATAGTGCCCTGTAGTCCATACAGGCACCCTAGACTGTTGCTCAGCCTCCCCCCGGGCCTTGGCATCTCCGTTTTCTCACGGATTCTCTCCCTGCCCAACAGGCATCTGCTCCCAAGTCTCGCCCGACCCCCACAGCAGACAGGAGCCGTTCGGGTTTCTCTTCTGGGAATTGGAGGCCTTCCGCAAAGTGGCCGGCTCCAACCTGCTATCTCTCTTTGCTCCGGAAAAACGGAGAGACGGCCCCTGAGCCCGCCTGGAAGGCTTCTGCCCTGGTGCCTGCTCTGCCTAGAATCCTGCCCCTTCTTCAAAGACCAACGCCAAGAGGGCTTCTCCCAGGTCACCCGAGTCAAGGCATCTGGCACCCTCCAAGAGCCATCGAAATGCTGCTTGGTGGTGTTCTAGGCCTTGGCGCCCCTCACTACTACCCCGTGAGCTCCCAGAGGACGGGCGACCGCAGCAGACCTGAGGCTGCTCTCCACAGCACCCGCCCTCCCTCTGTGCCAAGGGAATTGATCTCATTCTATCCTCCATAGGCTCTCCTGGTAGATAACTGGCACAAGGATGAGCCCCCACCATTTTACAGTCGGAAAAACTGAGTCTCCGAAAACGCCTGGCTCATACATCGCCCCCAGAGCCGTAACGAGGGTAGGGCAGCCCCGGTTTTAGACTGAGGTGGTGAAATGGAGAGGCTCGAGCAGCCACTGTCCTCCTTTAATGACTGAGAAAAGACTAGGCTTAGTTTCAGAGAGTTAATAAGTGCAGGGAAGATGGGGAGCTCCTGTCCGGCCACCCTGCCCCAGGGGAGGCGTCTCTCGTCCCCCCAGCCCAAGGGAGGGTCCATCCCTTCAAATTCAGAGGGAACACCAAGAGGGCTCCGAGATGGGAAACAACTGGCCCAAGGTCACACCGTCAGTAAGTGGCAGAGATGAGATCTGCTTCCCAGTGGCCCGAACTCCCCTAGGAAACTTTCCAGCTTCTAAACACAGAATTCTGTTCATCTCCTCCATCAGGGGCCGGTGTCCCAAGATGCTTTCCCCGGGCACCAGAAATGCCAGCTTGGGCTCAGCTGGCCCTTCGGTGGCTCTGGGAGTGAGAAAGGCAGGGCCAGGGGCTAGAAGACAGCAGAGCTGGGGAGCCCACTGGGCCGGCGCCGCTCCCAGGCCCCCCTTCCTCCCCGCGCAGCCAGGAACAAACAAGATGCTCATTCAAGGCACCCGAAAGCTTCTCCAAGATGTCGCCGTTTGGCACCAAGACGCCGCAGGAGTGTGGATGAACGAGGCCAGCGCAGAAAGACAACTGGACGGAGGGGAGGGCCCCGACTGAGGCCGGAGGAAAGGCAGGAACCCAAGGAGGGCGGGGGGGGGGGGTGTCTTAGGCAGAAGGAATGTGGCATACTCTGCCAGAGCAACTTCCTGTAGCAAGTGGTTTGGCTGAAACATTTTGCCTGTTCTGTGGAGTGGGGAAGGGCGAGAGGACGGAGTTACAGAAACTCCCATCAATAGATCGTTCTTGAAGAAAACTAAAGGGCCGAAATAAAGCCCCAGGCCGGGAGTGCCAGCCAACAGACAACCCTTACTTTGTCTTAGTATCCATTCTGAGGCAGAAGAGCTGAAGAGATGGGGGTGAAGTGACTTGCCCAGGGTCACCCAGCCAGCAAATGTCAGCGGCCACTTTTGAACTCGGGACCTCCCATCTCTGGGGCTGCCCCCCTTCCAGTCAGTTTTAACTGGGATGAGAAAGAAGGAGGGGAAAGAGAACCAAAGGCGGACCCACTCTCTGCTGCTCTTCCCGGGCCTAAGCCCTTCCCTTCCTGCTGCTGCCGGGGAACATTCCAAAGAGGAGCCAAGCAGCCCCATGGGAGATCCCGGCCTCCCAAGGGGTCCACTAGACTTGCTTTCTGAGCCTGCCTCTACCGCTGCCTTTATATGGCCTCAAGGACTCCCCCCCGCCCGCCCTATCCCACAGAGCAGGCAGTGAGTCCCGATTACCGAATCAAAACCAAGCCCGGAGAAGTGAGGGACTTCCTGGCCCAAGGCCACTTGGGGAGTAGATGACAGCAGGAGGATCTGAACACGTGGCCTGTGCCTCAAAAGCCAGCTCATCTGGGCCTCAGTTTCCCCCTCTGTAAAACGGATGGGCTAGACCAGGCCACCTCGAGGTCCTTCTGTCTCAATTCAATTCTTCAAAAGCAACAGTAGACGTCGAATGCACGGCGAGCCTTAAGCCACTCTAGAAGTGGGGCCACTTAGCCAGGCTGCCCTCAGACAGCAGAGCCAGGCCCTCCTCGGCAGGCCCTCCCGGAGCTGGTGGCCCAGACGGAGGCTGAGACATCGGAGGACGGATCGTGCAGATGCCGGTTCCTTCCTCAGCGAGTCCAAAAGGGACCTCCCTGGCTAGCGCCCCAGAGCTCTTCTCTCTGGGCCTCAGTTTCCTCCTCTCAAATGAGGGTTATCACACTCATTCTCTCTATTCCTGGAGGCGGCTGTGACGGAGAGTCCCCCTCCTTCATGAGCACAGGCTCCCATCTTCCCCAGCTCCCAGGGCCGCCCTCCCTCCGATGCTGCTGGGTACTTTTGCATTTCCTAATGGCTTTCCTTATTCTGAGCAACCTGGGGAGGAGGCTCAAACCCCCGAACCTCCCAACAACCTCCAGCGGGAGGCCACGTCATCACTTTTCCACGTTTGTTATTTTTGCCCATTTCAAAGAGAGGGAAACGAGCTTGAGTGAGATTAAGGGATGGGACTCGACCAGGGTCATACAGCTAGTAAGTGCTCAAGACAGGATTTGAACTCAGGGCCTCCTGACTCTAAGTCAAACTCACTTTGGCAGCTAGCTGCCCTCATTGGCATACATACTTGGAAACCGCTTTACTACATCAGGGCATTCTAGTTATTCTTCTTGTCATCCACTTAGATGTGTTCTTGTTCTTCTCCCTCATGGAGGGAAAACTCTCAAAGGGCAGAGACTTTATTTGTCTGTGTATCCCCAGGTGCGAGTGGCACAGTGCCTGGCACATTGGAGGGAGAAGGATAGAGTCTGGATCTGTGATTTCGTGTGGCACTCCCCCTACCAAAGGTCCCCAGGGTTGTCTGTCCTAGAGTAGCAGGAAGAAGTTAAATGACTTGGCCAGGGTCACACAACCATCTTATGTCAGAGGTGGGATTTGAACCCATCTCCGTGGTTTTGAGGCCAGCTCTCTGGCCATTAAATCTCTCCTCCCTGGGAAGCTCTCCCTGTTCTCCCAGATCCTTGTGTCCTGGCCCTCCTTCCCTCCCTTCAGAGCCCACAACTTGCCCCTTTGGTCCCTTTGCTTCTCCACACCTGGTCCCTCTGGCTCTCCACTAGGCTCCTGTTTCCCAGCTGCTGGATGCTGTTGGAAGGAGCCAGGAACCCCCCTTCCCCCACCCGCCACTCACTGGCTCCCCTGACAACTCTAGCCTCGAGCTGGCGAACCTTCCAGCCCCCTGGGAAGCTCCAGACCCTCTTGGCCTCTTTCCTGCCCCCCCCCATCACTCTGCCCACGGCTGCCTTCAGGTTTCAGCACCCCCAAGGTGGACAGCAACACCCCCTACTGTGTGCAGGGCACACCGGGAAAGATAGACACATGGTGGTACCCTTACCCTGGTTTCCCATCTGGCCTCAGCTACTCTCTGCCTCTGGGGTCCTGGGCCTAGGAATGGGGGCGAAGCGCTGGAAGGGAAACCCGAAACCATGGAGTCCAAGCGAATCCTCCCTTTGGCTTCCCAGGCCTTTCCTCCAAGACCTCCAGGAAGGGAGAAGCGGTCCATGCTGCTTCGGGACAGCAGGGCCTAGTCGGGAACTCTGGGGGATTCTTTTTTGTCTGACAACATATCCATCCCTCTTTGGGGTTCCATCAGCTGCCCCTGGTCTGGGCCCCTTGGCCCAAGCAGAACAAGTCTAACCTCTGGGTTACGGATCATCATTTCAAAGCTGGAAGGGACCTCAGAGGTCATCTAATTCAACCCTCCCCACCTCCTACAGAGAAGGAAACTGAGGCCCACAAAGGGTAAGTGGCCTGCCCAAGGCTGCCACAGTGTCCTCCTTCCTTTTCGGAAGCAAGTAGGACTTGAACCCGTCTCTAACGCCAGCATTCTTTCAACCACCCAATACCGCCTTCTGTGCTAGTGACCGTGACCATCCATATCCACAGCTCCTTTGATCGGCCTCCAAGCCTTTGTCCACACTCTCCGGCTCCGCCACGTCCCACCCAGAAATGAACACGAGACTCCAGACCAGAAGAGGGGGCCAGCGGCACTGCCTTCTCCTCGTTCCGGCCATGAAGGCCTCTCTTGGTGCCGCTCAAGGCCACACGAGCTTTCTTAGCTGCCACAGGACACCGTTGACCCATGTGGAATGTGCAGTCCCATTTCCCCCAAACAGGAAGCAGATGGCAAAGCCTTGGGCGACTTGGAGGAGGAGATGGGAGCGAGGGCACCCTCTTCCTGAAATTCGGCTGAGGCGTCGGGCATCCAGCCGGCGGTCACTTGGGAAGCTGATTCTTGGGCTCCAGTATAAGACTTCTTTCCTTGATCCCCCTTAAATTACTTTATTCAGTTTGCCTCAATGGTCTCCCCTCTTGAGATGTTTTGGGACCCTGACTTCGAGGCGGGTTATCCCTCCCGGCGCTGGGTCACCCGCAGACGGGTGAACGTGCCCTCTGTGTCCTTAGCTGAGTCACCGATCCAAATTCTAAGCTGCAGAGCCCAAACCACCCGTCGAGGCATGCCTCCTCCGGGTATCGGTCATTGGGAGCCTTTTCTCACGTGGTCATAAATGAGGCACACGTCCTCCTTTGGAAACAATTTGCAGCCTTTAGCAAACCCTTTTGTACCAGGGAGTGGTTCTCAATGGCGCCGATATGCACCACTTAGGGACTCGGTCTCCCCATCCATAAAAGGGGGACCATAATCATCCTTGCACTACCTCCCTCCCAGGGATGCTTTGCAACCTTTAAAGCACCAAGGCAAAGGACACAAAAATTGGGAGACCTCCTCCCCGCCCTCCCAAAGGCTTATGGTTCAGCAAAGGGCAGCAGGACCCAGTGAGACATACGGAAAAGTCCGTCTGAGAGGGAGAAAACAAAGGGCTGCGTGCTGGCGGTGTGAAATGTCAGCACCATCAAACTAGCGTCCTAGCTCCCTGATGGGTCTCCCTGCCTCCAGCTTCTCCCCCTCTCGAATTCGTTGCCCACAGACTCTTCCTAAGGCACAGACAGACCTCATGGGATCCCTCTGCTCCAATATCGTGCTCCCTATTGCCTCTCCCCAGCCCAGCCTTTAAGGACGAGAGAATCCAAGCTCCTGGCCAGAGAAGGCCCGCTTCGTTCCTGCCTGTGTCCACAGCCCCCGGGGACGCTGCTGCGTCTAACAAACAACTGTTTGGGAAACGGATCGGATGGAATGAAGCCCTTCCACCATCTGGCTCTGAACGCCATAACTCTGTGCTCTACTTAGGCGAAACTGCACGCCAGATGCCAAGCTTGGCATTCCAGAATCAGTTTCTTGGAATTCCCACAAGAAGTCTCCTTCTCCCCAGGATGACTTCAATTCCTGGGAAAACTCTAGGATGAATCACTAGAGAAATGGTGAGGGCATATCTGGAAAGGGAAGCAGGGACGCCCAAAAGCCAGCGAGGTTTTCTCAAGAGCCAGTCATAGAGGACAAAGCGCATTTCTATTTCCAAGGGACTCCGAGGTCCGTACACAGAGTTGACCTGGATTTGGGGAAAGCATTTGAGAAAATCTCTCCTACTGTTCTTTTTTTTTTTTAAACCCTTAACTTCTGTGTATTGGCTCCTTGGTGGAAGAGTGGTAAGGGTGGGCAATGGGGGTCAAGTGACTTGTCCAGGGTCACACAGCTGGGAAGTGTCTGAGGCCGGATTTGAACCCAGGACCTCCCATCTCTAGGCCTGGCTCTCCATCCACTGAGCTACCCAGCTGCCCCCTCTCCTATTATTCTTAAAGAGAAGACGGTGAGTCATGTGCTGGACAAGACTCTAAGGAGACGGATTCAAAACAGGTGGAAAGGCCAGAAGTTGATGATTAAGTTTGTGTCGGTAGGTGGAAGGGCTCCAAAGGAAGACCCACGGATCTGTGTTGGGCTCCATGTTCTTAGCAGTGATTTGGCTAAAGGCAGAGCTGGCAGGCTCATCACTTTTTAAAAGACATTTTTTAAAATCAATACTAAGTATCAATGCTAAAGCAGAAGAGTGGAAAGGGCTAGGTAATGGGGATTAAGTGACCCCCCCAGGGTCACCCAGCTAGGAAGTGTCCAAGGCCAGGCTGGAACCCAGGACCTCCCCATTATGCTACCTCGCTGCCCCAATGCTCATCAGATTTGAAGATGACGCAAAACTTGGAGGGAGAACTAACGCCTTGGATGACACAGAGTTAGGATCCAAAATTATGGTAATATGCCAGATGGCACAGCGAAGCTCAGAACCCTAACCTCAAGCTGAGGGGGAACTCGGAGGGGCCAGGAAGGAAGCCCAACCCTACCTGTCAGGCAACTCTGACACTCCCCCTCCAGTGGGTTAGTTAAGCTCCTTGAAGGCAGCTGCTATTTCATTTCTCCTCTTTGTAAACCTAAAGCCTGGCACAGAGGAACGGCACAATGCCCTTTAAAGTGGACGTGGCAAAGTGCCAGAAAGGGGAGCTGTGATTTTGGAGGGGGGACTGACTCTCACCCCTACTGAAGGGAGTTCTGAGTTGAGTTCCTCAACACCAAGGAATAGTTGCCAGGCCTCAGAGACTCTGCCCATCCTGCCTCAGAGATGGATCCGTGTTCCTTACCCAGTGTGGCCTTCCATGGCCCACAGCCTCAAAGGCTGGAACATTCACCCTTTCTTCCTCCTTCCCTCGGTAACCCCTGGATGAGCCACTCGACTGTGGGCTCCTGGAGAGCAGAACCTTTCATTTCTCAGACTGGACACATAGGAAGAAGTCAAGAAATACTTGTTGGATGAATGGATGGATGGATGGATACATGGGTGGATGGGTGAACAGATGAATGGACAGATGGATAAATAGATAGATGGATGGATGGATGGGTAGACACGATGGATGGAGAGATGGACAGGTTGATGGATGGATGAGTGGATGGATGGACAGATGGACGGATGGATGGATGGATGGATGAATAGATGGATGGATGGATGGATGGATGGATGGATGGATGGATGGATGGAGAGATGGATGGATACATGGGTGGATGGGTGAAAAGATGAATGGACAGATGGATAAATAGATGGATGGAGAGATGGACAGGTTGATGGATGGATGAGTGGATGGATGGATGGGTGGAGAGATGGATGGATACATGGGTGAATAGGTGAATAGAGGGATGGATAGATGGTTGGATTGATGGATGGATGAATAGATGAATGGTGGATGGATGGAGGGATGAATAGATAGATGAATAGATAGATGGATAGATGGTTGGGTTGATGGATGGATGAATAGATGGATGGTGGATGGATGGAGGGATGGGTGGAAAGCTAGACAGGTTGATGGATGGATAGTGGGTGGATGAGTAGAAAGAACTTTACTTTTATCACATTCTTCCTCTGCTCAGACATGGCTTCCCTCTGCGCACAGGACTCCAAGACCAGCCCCTATATTCTGGCGTTCTGATTCTACCCATATTGCATTCCACACACTGCCCCTTCTCCTTGCCCCCTTCTCTTATTTGTGTACACATCAAAGGTAAGCACAGGCTCTGCTTCACTTCTGTCTATGCCCTGGTGCCTGGCACACAGTAGATGCTTAATAAATGCTGGTGGAACTGAACTTAACTGAAGTCAAGGTCACATCTTGGTCCCTCCCCACTCCAGCCAGGCAGGGGGACCTTGTTGACCTGTGAGTTCAAAGCCTGAAGCCCTCACCCTTCCTCCCTCCTTCCCTTGGGTCACCCCTGGACGAGCCACTCAACTGTGGGCGTGTGTGTGTGTGTGTGTGTGTGTGTGTGTGTGACATTCTAGGTAGCTGTCCAGCCTCTTGCTTCCAGATGATAATCCGAGCCTTGAACAAAGACTGGCCAGCCAGCCACTTGTCGGGGACCCTGCCGTAAGGATTCTTAGCCGAGTGTGGCTTGGGCTGGTTGTCTGAGGACCCCTCCTCCTCCCTGGGGATGGGTGCCTCCCATCAATGGCATTCCTACCTCCTTCTCTCACTGGAGCTCCACAACTCTAACCTACTACAGGCATTGTGACCTCCACGTTACAGAAAAAGAAACCGAGGCCCTGAGGGGCTCAGTGACTTTGCTCAGGATCATACCATTTGGCTGGATTGGAACCTTAGTCTTCCTGAGCCACGTCTGGTCCTTTATCCACTACCTCAAGAGCTCCTGGCAGAGTGCACATCTGACTTTCTGCCACTTGAACCTCTGGGCTCCCAGTTCTACTGCCCTTTGGGACCAGACAGAACCAGGCTGCCCCTCAGCTGGCCCCCAGAAGCAAGGCTGGCGGAGGCAGAAGTCCCCCAGTTTCTTGGGTCACTCCTCCCCCACTGCCAAGGCCAACGTGCGTCCAGTTGGGTGCGTGCCTCAATGAGGGATTCATGAGAAGCACGAATATGAATCGCATGGGACGGAGAGGCCTGGAGAGACTTGGATCTGGCCCAGCGGCTCCTCGCCAGGCACCTGGGCTTGGTGTGTAGGGATGGACACACGACACACGCAGAGAAACACAGACGGGGCGGCCCTGCAGATTCACTCCCACACGTTTCCTTGCCATTAAATGCACTGGGTGCATTTAATAACATTATTCTGAGAAGGGGCCTAGAGCTCAGCCAGCCGGCCAGCGTTTTGTTAACTGCCTACTATGTGCTCTGAAAGCTCTGCAGCTTCATCCCCAGACTGCCAAAGGGACCCCTCGCACACTCACACACACACACTCAGACATATAGACAAGCGCACACACTCACAGACGCTCAAACATACAGACACACACACAGAGACAGACATTCACAGACACACTCACACAATCACAGACACACTCATACACAGACACACACACACAGATACACTCAGACACACTCACAATCACAGACACACTCAGATACAGTCACAGACACACACAGTCACACACACACAGATACACTCAGACACACACACAATCACAGACACACACTCAGATACACAGACACACACTCACACACACAGATACACTCACACACTCACAATCACAGACACACACAGTCACACACACACAGATACACTCAGACACACACACTCACACACACAGATACACTCAGACACACACAGAGATACACTCACACAATCATAGACACACTCATACACAGACACACACACACACAGATACAGATACACTCAGACACACTCACAATCACAGACACACTCAGATACACAGACACACACACTCACACACACAGATACACTCAGACACACACAGAGATACACTCACACAATCATAGACACACTCATACACAGACACACACACACACAGATACACTCAGACACACTCACAATCACAGACACACTCAGATACAGTCACAGACACACACACACACAGTCACACACAAGAATCTCTTGATCTACCCTCACAGAGGCAGCAGTCAGTGCTGAGAGCGAAGAAGGCTTGGAAAGAGCCCGCCTGGTTAGCCCTGGCAGCCCCACACTGGTGAGAGTTCCTCTTCGGAAGCCCTCGGTCAGTCCAGTCCCCTCGGAGCCCAAAGGGAGGCTGGGAAGGGCCTGGTCCCAGCTCCCCACCCGCTAATGGAGCCTATTTCCGAAGCTCAGGGTCTGGAGGCAAACCCCTCTGGGACCCAGGAGGGGGCTTCATAAGCCGGGACTGACTTCCTCCTTTACCTCCCCCCCCCCTTCTTGTCGTCCCTGACGCTGCTGAGGAGGGGGCCCTGAGCACTGCGGCTCCCACCCCTGAGACCTGCTCCCGGACCCCTGCCCCCTCCCTGTCTCCCCAGCCCGCCCCAGGACTCGAAGCTGAGCACACACGCTGGGCTCTCAGAAGTCCCAGAGCCCTCCCCGCCCCGCCCCCCCAGGGGCTTTGTTGCCTCCGCTGGTCTGCCTGATATCTACATCTCACAAATGTCGGGCTCAGAACTATTAGGAAAATGGTTTTGACCCCGGGGGCCCCCAGAAAGCTTCTGGGAGACTCCCACGGACCGGACCGGGAAACACTTGGGCCTCTGGCCCAGAGAAGGAGCTGACTCCGGAGAAGCAGTCCTTGCGTTATTTGCTCAAGGTCACCTGGATAGGCCGAGGAAGGGCTGAGATTTGAACCCAAGTCTCTGGATCCCCAAACCAAGCCCATCCCCCCATGTGCTTTCCTGGGATCCCCTGGGCCATTCCCATTGCCCCCAGGGCTGGGGGAGGGGGACCTGAACTCTGCCACCCCCAGTGCCAGAGAAGGAGAGAGCCCGGGAGAACAAACACCGCCGAAGCCCATCGTACAGATGGGGGTAGTGAGGCCCTGAAAGGGGAAATCGCTTGCCAGAAGTCACATGGAAAGTCGGAGGCCCCTGAAGTTTCTGCTCTCGCGGTACCCCGAAGGCCAGCAGAAGAGCTCCCAGGGCGCGGGGATCCCTCCCTGAGTCCGGGGAGCAGGGATTTGCGGGAGGAAGGGCGCTTCGGGCTCGGGGCTCCCCGCCCCTCCTGGGGTGGGCTGCGCTCTGTGGGTGGGATAGGGGGGCAGCCCCTCCCCGCCAGGCTGCAGCCCTGGCCCGGGCGGGGCGGATGGGGAGCAGATGGCACAGCCTGTGTGCGCTGGCTGCTGGCTCCGTGGGGGAAGCTGTCGCGGAGCTCCAGGGGCCCGTCTGGGGGAGGGGAGGGGAGGAGAGGGGGGCGGCGGGGGGAAGGAGGGCTCGGGAGCCGCACGCAGGGAGGGGGCCGCGCCGGGGCCGCTTTCTCTGTTGGCTCCGTGTAGGCTGTGTGTCCGCGCGCGCGCTCACACACGCGCACTCACTCACGCCCCTCACAGATACCCAAATGCACTTTTGGAGACCCGGAGAGGCACGTCTGGAGCCGGGAGGGAAGGAGGCCCAGGTCCTGGGGGCGGACCGGCCGCTGGCCCCAGTCATTCCTCGGGCGCTGGCTGCGCTCCCGCGTCTGCCCCGTTCCTCTAGCCCTGCCCCTGGGCCATCGGAACGAAGCCAAGCGCGCCCCCTCCGCCTCCATTTTTGTCCCCCCGCCNACTAGCACTTTCCGGACATGCTCTTCTGACATGCTCTTCTCCCAAGGAGTCTCGGGTTCAACATGTGAGCCGTTCTTTTGAAGAACAGTGTGAACGGGGAAGCGAGTACACACGGATCTCCTCTTTGGATCGGGTTTCCCACAGGACTACAGGTTGCATGGCCAGGTGCAGGTCCTTCTTGGTTTTCCCAAGTGGGAGCCTTCTTTTCTTCTCTCCAAGGAGCTCAATATGGAGATGGTTGAAATTCCTTTGCAGGATCCCTTCTGGGACCCTAAAGAGACATCAGAGTTTCCTGGGAGGGTCACAGTCCCATTGCCTTCCTTCTGGCCATAGATGGGCCAAAGCCAACTGGACAAGAAAATGTGGCAGGAAGTTCTGGGGCAGAAATTCCAGAGGCAGCTTGTAGAGGGGATGGGCGCTGGGAAAGGCACTGTCCTGTCCTGGAAGTATATCCAGCTAAGAGTCAGGTGGAAATATGGCGGATCATTAATGTCAGAGGGAAAGAAAAGGGAGATGTAAAGGCCATTGGGCTTGCCCAACATACCCTTGTGGGACTAGTTCTTCAAGGGGGAAGGGACCTTGGAGGCTCTCCCATCCTTTGCTGTCATGGCTCCCTTCCCAGACTGGTTGTTACTTATATTCCAAATAGAAGGAATTGCCTCTCTTGACAAGGAAGATGGAGATGTCCCTTCTGTCCCCACCCACGTTCACAGATGCCCCGAAATCAGTCTTCAGGCTAAGACCTGCCACTCTAGTTCGATTCTCTCCAAATGCAAGGCCCTCCTTTGACCCATCGACGAGGGAGGGGAAGTTGTCCAAAGTCACAAAGGGAGTATCAGAGGCAAGATCTGAACTCATGTCTGTCAAGCCCAGCTCCAAAGGAGGATGGGATGGGGGCACAGGACAGGGGGCTTGACTTGCTACTGGATATGGGGAAATGGGGAACTGGGAGAAGCTCATAGCCAGAACTGTTGCTGCCCAAAGTACATTTAAAGAAACTATTGGTTCTTTATTGGGAAGGGAAGGTGACTGGAAGTGTAGAGAGCCAGGCCTGGGAATGGGAGGTCCTGGGTTCAAAATTGGCTTCAAACACTTGTGAGCTACGTGATCTCGGGCAAGTCACTTAACTCCAATTGCCTGGTTCCTAACTGGTCTTCCCTGGCACCGAGAGATTCTAAGACAGGTGAGAGCAATTTAAAAACAAACTAAAAACCGATCGGATGGTCTGTCCCGACAGGGAGGAATGCTAAGCATGACCACTAGCTAGCCAGGGCTGGGACGGGTTTTATGAGATCTTAGATCCAACCTCCAGTTGTAGTAAACTGAAGGGAGAGGGGGAGGAATACTCAAGAAATCCTGACCAATCAGAACATAGCTAGGATGACAAGGCACGTTTCTGTCCTCTTGGGGGACATCCTGCTGGGATAGGATTAGGAAGACTCAAGTTCAAATCTTGCCTCAGATGCTGCTACTCTGGGCAAATCACAGACCCAGCCTCAGTTTCCCTGTCTGTAAAGTGAAGGTAAAGCACCTACCTCAAAGGGTCGTTGAAGATCGAGTGATAGATTCTGAGTGCTGTGCAAACCTTCAAGCAGAAGATTTTCCCATTAGGATCATGGGGACCCAGGCTCAGGGATTTTTCTATTACCACACCCTGATTCGTTATGGCAATGCCACCTGTGCAACCCTGGTCAAGCCACTTCCCCTCTGTTTTGTGGTCTGTCCAACAAGGGAGTCAGCCTAGCCAGCCTGAGGTCTCTTCCAGCTCCTCATCCCAGCACACACTCTGTGGAATCTCCCTCATCAAATCAACCTCCCCAAACTAGGCCTTCTTCCTCTGGATCACCAGCCCCACCACATCTGGGTCTCCAGAGTGGAAACTGTTGGCTTGGAGGTTGGCCGGACCTTCATCCCCAAAACAATCACAGCCACTCAGCTCTTCCCCTTGGCCAGCACCACCCCCACCCCCACCCCCACCCCAGTCGGGCATGGACCGATAAACGCAGATGACCTCTAGAACAAAGCCTTCAGGAGAGCAACATGCCCCGGGAGCTTCCAGTTCCTCCTGTTCCTTCTCCACCCCAGAATGGTCCACGGCCCCACCGATGGAGGGAAGGAGAGAGCCTCAGAACAGGGCTGGCCTAGCAGGCCGGGGCCACAAGAGGGATGGGCATTTTTAGGGAAAAGTTCCTTCTAAACTGTTCTAGCATTGGCTTTAGCTGGGCTGACCAGAGCCAACTCTGGACGGCCAGCCCTTTCCACCCAACTATCCCTTCCCATCCCCAATTCCTCCTCCCACACAAAGCAGGAACACAGCTCCCTCCCATGGCACAAGATGAAGCAGCCGAGGAATCGGTTCCATCAATCACCCAAGTGCCTCGGACTTCTGAAATCGTCTAAAGGCATGCTGGGGAAACGGAGGTGTAGACTCGAGAGCTCTCTGAACATTCATATCATTATCGTCCATCCTAGAGATGGGAGGTTCTGGGGGCCTCGGACACTCCTAGCTGGGTGACCCCCACTGCCTAGCCCTTATATGCTCTTCTGCCTTGGAACCAAAAATCAGGGTTCATGGGAGAGGGGAGTGCCCTGACCCAAGTGTTCCCTCCCTGCCCTCAGCTTAGGAAGCAGGGGCTGGGGATGCTTCCCCGGCCCAGAGAAAGAAAGCTCCAGGCCACGGTCCTAGGAATGCAATAAAGACATCCTATAGGATTTTATTATTTCATTTAGAACTGTAGAGTGTTTGAAAAAGCCCCCCACCCCCCCTGCCCACCCCACACAGTCGGCGCCCTTCCCCTCTTCAGAGCTGGTCCAAGTCGCTCCCAACTATCCTACCCACCCGTCAAGGCCTCTTCTGTGCCGTGAGGCACGACCGGGCTCTGCCTCCACCAGAGCCAGCTCCATACCTGCTTCGGGGAGCCTCGGAGCAGAGGGATCCCTCCTCGAGGGGCCTGGATGAGGTGAGCGGACGAGGTGCCCGAGCCCGGCGAACATTCCTGAACGCCGCCAGTCTGCCGACCAGGGAGAGGCCTAAAATCTCTTCGAAAGTCTCCCATTTGCACAGCTCGTCAGAGGTCCAGTTCTCTGCCCTGGAGGCCAAGTGGCCAGCGAGGAGGAGGCCGGAAACCCCGTGCTCGCTTTCGACATCTTCAGAGGCGGAGGCGAAGCGTCACTGTGTCGTGCCCCGTGGAGGCCCTGCCACCCACCCTTCCCTGGGGACGGAGAGGGCCGGACTCGTGGCGAGGTTCAGTCTTCACTGGAGTTGTCAAACTCCTCCCAGTCAGACACACTCATGACCTCGGAGCCCAAGTCGGGGTCGCGCTGGCCCCGGTCCGGGTGCCAGTCGGGGGTGCGGCGCGCGGGGTCTGTGAGCAGAGATCTGGGCAGAGTGAGCACGCAGGCGGCCAGGCCCGAGATGGCGTTCTCCAGCTGAGGACCCTCCTCCCAGCAGTCTTTGTCCGCGTCGTACACGTGCACGTAGCTCATGCGGCTGCCTCGGTTGTGGGAGCGGCCGCCCAGCACGTAGATCTTGTTGTCAAGGACGGCGATGCCCGGCTCGCCGTGCCCGGCGGGGAGTGGGCACACGGCCGTCCACTGCCTGGTGCTTGGGCTGTAGTAGACGACCTGCGAAGGAAAAGAAAGCGTCCAGATGAAGGACTGAAGGATTTATGGCGCCCTTACCAGGGGCCGGCGCGGGGAGCCCCCACTCTGACGAGGGAGCCCCCCGAGAGCCGCGCCAGGCCGACGGTCCCCGGGGTGCAGCGGCAGAGGTCAGCCTGCTTCTCTCCAGTCCCGTCGGCTTCTGGCACTGGACCATCCACGCCGGGGCGACGGCTCGCTTCTCGGCCACCTCAGACCGCGGCCTCCCTCGATCTTACCCGGCCATCGGCACCGCCTCCAAGCCTGGAGCCTCCCGGACAGCCCCAGCCAACCCTAGAGCGCGGGCAGCTCAGGCCACGGCGGTCCCATCGGGAAAGGCTCGCTCATTAAATGGGGGGTGGCAGACGAGCTGCTTCTCGGCCCTGGGGGCGCGGGGGCCCGGCACGGGGCTCTGCACTCAGAAGGGCTTCCTAAATGTCTGTGTGACCACCAAAGACTCTCCCAAGATGGGGAGTCAGGCCTGCCTGGGACTAAGCACCCCCCCTTCTCACCTGGTGGACGTCTCTCCGGTAGCCCGAGTCATTGTTGCTGCCTCCAATCACATAGAGTTTGCCCAGCAGGGTAGCCATGCCGTGCCAGGCGCGCCGGACAGGGCCGTCGGGCAGGGCCTCCCAGCAGTTGGTGTCCGGGTCGTAGCGGGTCAGCTCCTTGAGGTAGTCCTCCCCCCGCCGGCCGCACGTGATGTACATCTTCCCGTCCAGCGTGGCACCGGCGTGGGCATACACCTACCCGGAGACAAGGCGGGCAGAGCGTCAGCTGGGCGCCGAGGGGGCACCTGGCGCTCCTCCTCTCTCTCACGGGCTGGGAAACGCGAGAATGAAAACCGGCCCCTGAGCACGGCCCCCGCCTCCGCCTTTCAAGTCTTCTCCTATCCCCGGACTTGGCTGGGCCGCCTCTGACTGGAAGCGGCTCGTCCTCCCTCCGTCTCTGTCCTCTGCCCACCCCATGCCCAGGCAGTGCCCACCACACACACGGCGGGCACCCATCACTGCCTGCTGCCTAGGTAGTCTCAGCCCCCAAAGGGGGGCCACAGAACCAGGAGGCATTTGGCCTCGTCCCCCTTCTCTGTCCAACGAAGACGACCTTCCCTTGCTCTGCCTCCCTCGTGAGGAGACGGTGGGACACGGAGCAACATGGGTGCATTACGAGAGCGCGAGCACAGCGGGGAGCCCGACTCCCCGCCGCTCTCCGCTCGGCGCTGCTCTCCTCTCCCTTCAGCCCGTTGTCGGCCTCTCCAGAAGGCCGAGCATCTCCTTGAGGAGGCCCACGTGGGCCCCAGTTCACTGAGGATGCTCAGGGTCAGGAGTGCAGAAGCAGCAGAAGAGCAGAAGCTCCCAGACTTTCGGGGGGGGGAATGGGGGGGCACACCACGAAGAGAGAAGAGAGGCTGGGAAAGTCCTGGGAGGAAGCATGCAAGGACACCGGCCTGGAGGAAGACTCCAGAGCAGTGGCCCCAAGTCGGGTTTCTGGAGGAAGAAAAGGAGGGGAGAGGGCGACGAGGGAGGGAGTGGCCGACGTCCGAGGACAGGGTCAAAGATGCCAGGCGAGCAGGCTGGAGGCCAACCACAAGTGTGGCCACGTCGCTGTCCTGCTTGACAACCTCCAGCAGCTCCCGCCACCTCCAGGACCCCCCAAAGCTTCTCTGGCTTTCCAAGCCCTCCACACTCCAGGCCTGATCTCCCCTTCCAGCACTCGTGTCTCTCACTCCAGGGCCTCATTCCCCACCTCTGTAACTTTGCCTTGACTGCCTTGTGCCTTCTCCCTCCTCCCCTCCAGCACTTCTTCTGGATTCAGCATTACAGAATCAGCATCTTTGGCTAGTTTCCAACCATGGTGGTGCCGTCATCTGTGTCTAAGACCTCGGGCACAGCGTCTGGTACCCGGCAGGGCTCAAACTACACTGGCTGATGAACCATCACCTAGGCAGGCTCCACCATCACCACCTGGGCTCATTTCCATCCCCCCCAGCCCATCCCACACTCTTTCTGAGGGAATGGAAGCTCCCCAAGAACAGGGACAGGCCCGGGGCTCCTCCTCCTCCTCGGCCCAGGGGCCCACACACAGCGGGGGCCTGCCTGGTGCCTGAGACTGAACAAAGGACGACCACATGGAGAGGAAGCCCGAGCTGGCCTCTGTGGCCACTGCCTGTCATCAGATCCAGGGTCAGCCTTGATCTTTTTTTTTTTTTTAAACCCTCACCTTCCGTCTTAGAATCAATATTACCTATTGGCTCCTAGGTGGAAGAGTGGCAAGGGTGGGCAATGGGGGTCAAGTGACCTGCCCAGGGTCACACAGCTGGGAAGTGTCTGAGACCAGATTTGAACCCAGGACCTCCCATCTCTAGGCCTGACTCTCAATCCACTGAGCTACCCAGCTGCCCCAGACAGCCTTGATCTTGCCCATACTTGGCTGTGTGACCCCAAGTCTGGCGCCTCGGCTTTCTTACTTGTAAATGGAGATGCCAGTCCTCGCTATAACACAAGCCCCTCTTCTGTGCCATAACATCCCCATGACCGGCTCAGCACCCCATTCTGGTGACCCTAACTCCCCAGGTCTGACTACATTTTAAAGCTGAAATCTCAGGGTATCTCTAATATCGTCACTTTACAAAAGTGGAATCTGAGGTCCAGCGCAAGGCCTAGCCAAGCCCACGGAGGGGGGTCTTTCTGACCTTCTGCTGTCCAGGCTTCCTGCTTCAGGCACTAGCCGTGCCCAGGAAGGGAAAAGGGGGTCAGGCAGGCTGTGGGCAGGAGTCATACCATTCCTTAGCAGGATGGATGGGCTTCAGGGGGAAAAGAAACTGCCCCAAAGAGGCCACACAGAGCAGAAGCCTCCCCGCTGGATTCTCGGGGAAAGGAGAATGATTCCACGGCTCAGAGCACTGAAAGTTCAGCACCCAAGGGGGCTACGTGGCCCGCTGTGCTTTCCACGTCCTTACTGACGGGGTGCCATTCTAGAATTCTGACTCGGGCTGGCCTCTCCGAGTGTCTGCCCTCAGGGTTCTGCCGACTCAGGCACCCACGAGCCACACATGGGACTAGGAGGAAGTCACCTCAATTCCATGAACCCGCTTCCCCAGCTATAAAACGGGCCATATTCCCAGGACTCGGGGCTTCATGAGGCTACTGAGAGGCGAGGTCCCGGCTGGCTACCCGAGGCTAGAGCAGACGACCCTCCTCTTATCTCTGCCTTGTACTCACTGTCCCCCACATGTGAGACCACACACACAAGCCCCCGTCACCACCTACCCAACCAGGTCAACCATCACCTGCTCTGAGAACCCCACCCTGATCTTCCCCACAACCCCTGGCCCCTCAGAGGCAGCTAGTAGCACAGCAGAGTGTGCTGGACTGGGTGTCAAGAAGACCCGAGTTCAAATCCAGTCTCATTCACTAGCTGTGGAACTCTGAACAAGTCATTTAACCCATCTGCCTGTTTCCTCCACTGTAAAATGGGGATAACAGCCCTCCCTCCCAGAGCCGAGGCGAGGATCAAGTGAGGCAATATTCCCCGAGATGCCTCGTGCCATTCTCCTCCTTCACTCCTAACCAAGGCTCACCCGACGCCCGCTCAGGTGCCCTCATTCCATCGTCTCCTCCCTCTCCCCGGTGTCCCCGCTCGATCTCTTGTGCTCGATCCCCCTCTCTCCTGGCACATTCCCTGCTGCCTACAAACATGCCTCTGTCCCCCCACCCAGAAGAATTCCCCCCCCCCCCGGGCCCCTCCATCCTGACTCTCTTCTGCTCCCTGGAGCTAAACTCCTGGAAGAGCCACTGGCCTGACACCAGGCTCCTCTCACTCACTCTTAGAATCAAGGCTGTGTATTGGTTCCAAGGCAGAAGAGCAGCAAGGGCTGGGCAATGGGAGTAAGTGACTTGTCCAGGGTCACCCAGCTAGAAAGGGTCAGAGGCCAGAGTAGAACCCAGGACCTGCCATCTCTAGGCCCGGCTCTCAGTCTGGTTTCAGCCTCATCATTCCACCAAAACTGCTCTCTCCAAGGTTACTAATGATCTTATTTGCCAAGTCCAGCAGCCCTTCCTCATCCTCATCGTCTCTGCCCTCTGCAGCCTGACTCTCTCCTCCTGGACACTCACCTTCTTCTAAGCTTTCAGGACACTCCTCTCTCCTACCTCTCTGACCACTCCTCAGTGGCTGCACCGTCCTCCAGATCACGCCCTCTTCCCTTCTCCCTCAATACTACTTCACCTACTGTCTCCTCGGCTCCCATGGACTCCATGGCCATCCATCTCTCTGTGGGGGATGCTCAGGTCCCCCTTTCCTGCCCCAATCTCACATCTCCCACTGCCTCTCAGACCCCCTGACCTGGCTGTCCAGGAGCCACCTAAAGGATCCACAAAGGAACTCCTGTGGGTCACCTGGTGTAGACCCTCATCTCCTCCTGACCACCAGAACAGCTGGTAACGGTTTGCCTGCCTCCAGCTCCATGCAGCCTCTGCAGTGACTTCCCTGGAGCCCCTGCCCCCACTCTGCCCAAGAGGGGCTCCCTATTGCCTCTGGGAGCTTCTGGCCTTCAAAGCCCTTTGGCCTTCTCACACCTTACTCTGACACAGAGCCTTCAGTCCAGTGGCCTGGCCTGCCAGCTGTTCCATGAACAAGCCCCTCCATCTCTCAGCTCTGGCCATTCTCTCCTGCATGGACTCTGTCCCTCCTCCACACCTGAGCTCCTTAGCTCACCTCCCCAGCAGCCCTCCTGAGCCCTCCCAGGGCCTTCCCTCTGATCATTCTCTCCTGTTTATCCTGGGACAGAGCTGTTTGCCTGCTGTCCCACCCCAAATTAGCCTGGGAGCTTTTTGAGGGCAGGGACTGTCTTTTGCCTCTTTTGGTATCCCCAGAGCTTAGCCCAGCACCTGGCTTGGCACACGGTAGGGGCTTAACAAACACTCGTCCTCTTTTCTGTTCCCAATGAAGAAAGATTTATCAGTTAGCCATCGTGTGCCAGGTTCCCCTGACCTCTGAGCCCCCCATTCCCATCAGGGTCTTAGTTCATTTGTATTATTCAGATCAGAGTACATGCCTTACCACCCCGCCAGAAATCATAGGCCTCTTGGGCTAGCAGCCAGGCAAAGTCTGAGGCGGCCCAGGGCCCTCCTTGGCCACTTATTTACTGGGTGTTTGATCGAGGACAAGTCCTTTAAGGCCTCTGGGCTTCAGTCTCTTCCTTCCAGCAGAATGAGGGAGCTGGACTGGATCTTAGTCCCCTCCTGTGCCCTGCCTGGTTCCTCAGGGCAGAAATAGCCCAGCCTGGCAGCGGTCAGCCTGGTGCGATCAATGATGTGCTCAGAGATCTGAGGCCACAGAATCCCAGAGCAGCCAGGTGGTCTGCCTGTCCGCAGTATGGCCCAGAGTCTCCACTGTAAAATCCCCAACAAGCCTCTTGTTCCAAGGCCCATACCAGTGCTTGGAAGCCTTAGGGATGGGGGGACGGGGCCAGGCCAGTGAGGGAGTCCTGTCCAGCCTCCTCGCCCTCCTTCCTTTCCAGCATGAGCCTGCGAAGCAGGGCCCCCAGAAGGCCAGAAAATAGCTCCTTTCAGTCTTCAGAGCTGGCAGGGGCCCAGCCTGGAGACCCTGCCCAAGGCCAGACAGCTAGAGCTGGTCGCCAGGGCCATAGAGGAGATCAAGCCCGCATCCACTGGGCACCAATTCAGGGCTGTTCCCACTCTCCTGCCATCTTGGACCAGCCAGGGCAGGTATGGAGAAAAGAAACAAGCCTCTGCTTTGACACAAGATGGCGCCATCCCCATTGGACAGCTGTGAAAAGGGAAGCTCAGAAAATGCCAGTGGCTTTCTCAGCCACCACAGGGCAGGGCTCTCGACCCATGTGGAATCCACTACCCTCAAAGCAGGTTCAGGTCTCGCCTCTGACATCTACCGAATTACTTGGCATCTCTGGGCCCAAGACTCCTCTGTAAAATGAAGAGCTTCAGCGGGGTTAAGTAGGCAGGGAGGGAGCACGGTGGATAGGTGCTGGGCCTGTTTGAATTTGAGTTTGAATCTGTCCTCACACACTCACTGGCCGGTGACCCTAAGCAAATCACTTCACTTCTTCTGTATGCCTCAATCCAGTGGAGGAGGAAATGGCAAGTCATTGAACCCATCTGCCTGAGGTTTTTCCCCAAAGCCTTGGCAATCAGGCACCCAGGTGCAAACGCCAGCAGTCCTTAGTGGCTGTGTGCAGACACTCAGAGGGGGAAGGGGAAAGCGTGCAGAGCTACAGAGATGAGGGGAATCTCCCACCACCAGAACATCAGGACAGTAAGCAGGGCTAACGCCTGGCCTCTGCGGGGGAGAAGCCGAGGAATGCGAGCACAGGCCCTGCCTCCCTCCATGGGGCAGCAGCCCTGGCCCCTGGGTCCTCCAGTTTATACCACTGCCTGATGACGTCCGAAAAGCGAGAAGAGACTCGATTTCCTCCCCTGGGGCACTGCCCTGACCATCCTGCCCTCTTTCCCAGGGCAGCAGTGAGAGTAAGAGAAAAAGTCGTGGCTTTGGAGATAGAAAAATGTGGGTTACAATCTTTGCTCTACCACGTTCTAGCAAGGTAACTGAGCAGCCAAGCCTCGGTTTCCTCGCTGCAAAATGGAGGAGATGGCAGCATGGAGGAATTTCAAAACGGACTTACCTCCCAAATATCCCAGAGGGCCAGCATGAGGTTCAATTGAGGTACATGTTTGAAGGCAGCTGGGTTACTAATGTTCTTTTTGCCAATATTATACAAACTTCTCTCCCTCGGGAGGCAGCCAGGTGGAGCAGTGGAAGCCTGGGGTCAGCAAGACCCGAGTTCAAATTCAGCTTGAAAAACTTCCTGGCTGTGTGACTCTGGGCAAGTCACTAAACCCCGTTTGCCTCAGTTTCCTCATTTGTAATGGCACACTGCTCTAGTATCTCTGCCAAGAAATGGGGTCACCGAGAGCCAGACACGAGAACAACTACTCCCTCAAGGCTCCCAACCCACTGCCTCAAGAAGAACTAGACACTCGGGGCCACCAAGATCAAACCCAGCCCTTGGCCAACTCCTGACCCAAGCAGCCAGCAGCCTTTGGCAGAGCTCCAGCTCTGCACCAGGTCCCAAAGGAGATACAGAGATGAAGAAAGACAAGGCCCTGGTCCTCCCGGAGCTCCAACAACAATCAGTCAGATTTGTCCAAGCTCCCATTCTTTCCAGGGGTCTTTGAAGCTATGGAATCATGACATGGCAACAATGCCTTGTGACTGTATCAAGGCAACCACCTACTGAATCCAAAGGAACCAGGCCCAGAGCAGCCTGAGGGACTTTAGATAAAACAGCTGGTATCATCAAAGAACCCACCAAGAGCCCCAGGACTATTCTAGGAACTGACTGTCCCAGCCCTCCCCCAGAGCGATCAGACTTAAGCTGGCCAGGCAGCCAGTGGGCTCCTTTCCTTAGGCCACATAATAAACATAATGCCAGCACCGCTTCCTCCACTTCCCTCCAGGCTGTAGGGCCACACACCCACGAAGGTACTTGGGTTGGCACAGCCATAGAGAAGCAGATCCCCATGCAATGAGTTTGAACTCTGGGCAGACCATCCCCGACTCAAAATGTGAGGGCGGCCTAGCACTGAGCTCTGACTGAGTTTGTTGGCCCATCAAGAGAGCAAGAGTAAAGGGGGAGAGGGGATGGCTAGAGGAGGGAGAGAAGAGACAGAGAGAGGAGGGGATGGAGGGGGGAGAGGAGAGAGAAAGAGAGAATAGGGGAGGAAGAGGGAGAAAAAGAGAGGAGAGGGAGGGAGAGCTCACGGGCACACACACTCAAGTGCCATTCTAGTCCCCACTCTCCCAGTCCCAATCCAGCTCTATGAATCTGCCTAACAAGCCTGTTTCCAGCAGCAGGCCTCAGGCCCAGTCCCTAGCTTCCACAGCTCCAAATGAGCCTCAGTAATCCAACTTGAACAAAAATATGCATGTATTTTGTATGTACACATGGGTGCTTTCCTTAGAAATGTCTGCACCTATTTTGGGCACATGGATGGTGGCGAGTGTTTCCTTCTGGTATCCTTCACAACAGTCTTGGACCAGAGTAGCCAAGACCCTCATTGTGGCTCATCCTGACAATTCCACTGTTGCTGTGTCCCAGGTTCTCCTGTTTCTGTTCACTGCACTCTACATCAGTTCACGCGAGTCTTCCCAGGTTTTCCTGAAACCAGCCCACTCGTCCTTTCTTACAGTGTGGTACTATTCTGCCACAACCTGTTCAGCCTTCTCTCAATTGATGAGCATTCTCTCAGTTTCTAATTCTTTGCCTCCACAAAGAGTTGCTCTAAATATTTTTGTACATATGGGTCCTATTCCTTTTTCTTTGATCTAGACCTAGTAGTGGGAGTGCTGGGTCAAAGAATATGCAGAGGGGCATCCAGGTAACTCGGTGAATAGAGCACCAGGCCTCGAGACAGGAGGTCCCGAGTTCAAATCTGGCCTCAGACACATCCTGGCTGTGTGATCCTGGGCAAGTCACTTAACCCCCATTGCCTCACCCTTACCACTTGGAACTGATACTTAGTATTGACTCTAAGACAGAAGGTGAGGCTCTAAAAAAAATGCGGTTTATAATCCTTTAGGCCTTGCTTCAAACTGTTCTCCCGAATGGTTGACCAGTTCCCAGCTTCACTGACAATAGCCTTATTTTTTCACATCTTGTCCGGTATTTGTCATTTCACTATACTGTCATGTTAGTCAATGGGATATGTGGGAGGTGCTCTCTCAGAGTTGGTTTAATTCACATTTCTCTAATTATTAGTGATTTAAAGTATTTTTTCATATGACTACTAATAGCTTCTATTTCTTCTTTTGAAAACAAGGGCAGAAAATGCCTAGCAGCCAGGAAGTCACACTTGGTTTGAAACATTACAAATACTTTGAAAGAGTAATCAATGAACAAGTGTTTATTAGTCCTACTAATTGCCAGGTACCAGGGATATGAAGACAAAAACCAGACAGTCCCGGCCCTCAAGGATGTAAAACACACATAAGAACTATCCAAGATAAAGACAGGTCACTCTGAGGGACCACAGCAGCTGGGGAGTGAGACCTCCCATGGGGGCAGGCTCTCGAGCTAAGACTCTAAAAGGCTCAAGGGAAGAGAGGCAACTCAGGCAAAGACTCTGAGGCAGAAGATGAAATGTCACATGAACAGCAACAAGAGCAGCCTGGCTGAGCCACAGTGAAGTGAGGGAAGGGAAGCGGGTGGGCTGGAACAAGTCTGGAAAGGAGCAAAGGGGCAAAGGAGTTCAGAATTGGTCCTGGGGGCAACAGTCTGGAGCTTTCTGAACAGTGAGGCCTGCAAGAGCCTGAAGGCAGGGGTGACAGTGGCCAGGGTGCAGGCAGCCATATGAGGCGGGCAGTCATGGGAAATGGTGGGAGAAGCCTCCCCAAGAATCAGTCAAAGCCTGGATGAGTGGTAGCATGGCCCAAAGAGCAGAAGGCTCTGGGAGAGGCAAAGAAAAGGCTTCAGATGGGCTCGGCATGGCATGCCGATGACACTTCTGGTGTGAGACGTCCAGCACACAGCAGCAGAGAGGAGAAGGTGACTCCTCGCTGTGGCCACTGGGGATGTGGGTGCACACAGGTAATCCATGAGCTTACCAAGAGAGACTTCAGGTAGAGGAGCTGGGCCTTTGGCAAAGCCCCTGACCTCAAGATGCCAAGCCAGCAAAGGAGAGGGACAAGAAGCAACGACCAGACGGGCAGGCAGAGAACCAAGAGGAGGTGGTGGTCGGGCACTAAAGGGAGGTCAAGAAGGCCCAGGACTGAGAAAAGGCCATTCGGTCTGGCAATGCAGAGCTCCAGCACCATCCATCATCTCTAGCTCACCAGTGAGAACTGACTTGTCCTGAAGGACACGGTGAAGAAGGCAGCCCTAGGACTCTGGCACAAGAAGGTAGGGAGAGCTCATCAAGTCAGACAACAGTATAAAAAGATTTTCTTGGCTAAAGATTGGGGCAACTGGGCGGTGCAGTTGAAAGTGTGTCAGGTCTGGAGTCAGGTAGACTCACCTTCCTGAGTTCAAATCCTGCCTCAGATACTTCCTAGCTGCGTGACCCTGGGCAAGTCTCTGCACCCAGCTGGCCTGAGTTTCCTCATCTGCCAAATGACCTGGAGAAGGAAATGGCCAACCACTCCAGGATCTCTGCCAAGATAACCCCAAATGGGGTCAGGAAGAGTCAGGCGTCACTGAACGATAACAACAAAAGGAGGAGGTGATGGGCACCAAGTGACTGCAGCTGAGCAAAGCTCCCCACTCTCAGCTGCCCTTCGAGGGTCGCAAGTCAAATCTCAGAGAACCTGGAGCTCCTGACAGCTCCTAGTTCAGAGGAAGCCCCATGGCCCAGTTGTCAGAACCCAAGGCCTGAAGGCAAAGATCTGGGTTCAATTCAGCCTCAAGCCCTTCCTATCTGTGTGACCCTGGGCTAGTCCCTTCACTTCTGCCTGCCTCAGTTTCCCCAAGTACAAAGTGGAGATAAGAGGACCAATTGCACACAGAAGGAGCTTAATGAATACTTGTTGCTGAGTTGTTTTTAGTCAAGTCCAGCTCTCTGTGCCCTCCATGTGAGGTTTTCTTGGCAGAGATACTGGAGTGGTTTGCAACTCATTTCTCCAGGTCATTTGGCAGATGAGGAAACTGAGGCCAATTAGGTGCGCAGACTTGCCCAGGGTCTCATTCTCTCTGTAATCAGGTAACTAGAGAGTGATGTCAATAAGCCAACCAGGCCCTGTGCCAACTCCAGGCTCAAGGGTGGTTTCAAACCTTTAAGGGAAAGTCGGCCTAGCTGGCCCTGAGGGAGATTTCCAGCATCGTCCTCCAGCAGTCTCCTTATTCCTCTTACCTTGTACCTAATGCTATTCCCTGGAAGACATGACTGCTTCCGTCTGTCCTCCCACAGAGGCCCCGGGGACCAGCCTGGGGAGTCCCAGAATTCCCAGCACGGTGCCAGGGCAGGGCAGCTCCCTGCCAACTCCAACCTTGGCCTCCAGGCCCTCCCTAAGGAGACCCTCCTCCCCCAATGCCACCCTCAGCACCAGGCCTGGCATCCCAGGGGGTTCTACACCCACCAGCAGGACCCCTTACCTCCCTCTTCAGGGGTGCCACGTAGCTCCACGTGTTGCTGTCAGGGTCATAGCGCTCCACTTCCTTAAGGTCCGCATGGTAGTCTCGCCCGGCCACAGCATAGATGTACTTGCCCAGGACACACACACACAGGTCAGCGTGTTCCTGCTGCAGGGACTGGATCTGAAACCACCTGTTGTGCCTTGGGTCATACCTTGGGAGGAGACAAGCAGACGGGGCGGGGGTCGGCCGGGCCCCTCCAATGGAAGCCGCCAGGGACTCTGCAGCCGTCCGGCCCAAGGTCCTCGCTTTGTGGCACCCACAAGCAGTCATCCGAGGCAGAACTTCAAAGTGGGCCTCAGGACAGAGACACTGGCTCAGGAATAAGAGGGAGGGCTGGGGAGGCCCAAGTGAAGGGACTTGTGCGGTTCACAGGGGGGCAGCCTGGGGGTGCTTCCTCCTCTGGGGCCTCAGGAGCCCCAAGCCCAGGACCTTCAGAGGTGCTGATGGATCAAGCGAGGGGGTACCTGGAGAGATGAGTGGCTACAGAGCAGGCATGAATCACAGCCCAAGCCAGAAGGTCGAGGGCTACAAGGAAATGCTTGTGCCATCCAGCAGGAAGGTTATCTCAGGAATATAAATCTGGTGAGACGGGGAGGGGGGGGGAGGGCCCAGGAGACTCGAATGGGACAACACATACCCAGCACCCTAGGAATGTCACTAAGGATCATCACTGCTCCCCACCAGTGGCCACCACCAGGCCGATACCCAGGGAAACCCACTATCTGCCAAGTGGTCCACACTGAAGAGGCTTTCTCCAGGGGGTACCACGGGGCACAGAGTGCCAAGCCCAGTGGCAGGAAGACACAAGTTCAGACCCTGCCTCAGGCCTCGGTACTGGGGTAGTCCCAATAAGCAAGTCCCTTCACCATGCCTGCCTCAGTTTCCTCAACTGTAAAATGGGGATCAGCATGGCACCTGCATCCCCAGGTGGTTTTGAGGATCAGATGAGGCACAGCATAATGCCCAGGACACAGAAGGCACTTAATTTTAAAAGCTTCTTCCCTTCTCCTCTGGGATGGCTCCGACTGTCAGGGCAGTGCCCAAGCTCTAGGCTCATTCCGTTTCTGCAGCTTCTCTACCCAGTCTTAGCCATACTGTCCAGGGTCACAAGAGATTTGGAGCTGGAAGGGGCCTTGTGGGCCACCAGGTCCCCCCACCTTTCCCACTTTACAGATGACAATATAGAGGCAGGGAGCACTGGGTCTTGCTCAGGGTCACTGTGTGTCTGAGGTATGACATGAGCCTAGCTCTTCCCGATTCTAAGCCCAGGGCCATGCTCCGACCCCCACAGGCCTTCCCCCACCCTCCAGGCTAAGCATTCGTCCCTAACACTGCCCAGACCTGTCAAAGTCCTTCTTAACATTCTGTCCCAAGAGTTGAGTCCCGCACCTGAGAAGGAGAAGGGTAGGACCATCCCCTCCAGGGCCCTGAGCACCATGGCTCCCTCTGTGCAGCCTCATCCAGCAAGGCCGGATGGTTTCTACGCTCTCCCTGAAGCTGGGGAGTTGGAATTATTCAGAAGAAAGAACTGAAAAAAAAGCATCAAAGCCAGAGAAAATCTGCAGTTGGCCCGGCTGACAGAGATCAGAGTTCATGGGCACAGGCCTGCCCTCACTTGGAGGCCCGCCACGGCCCAGAAGTGGCCCTGGGCCCTACAGGACTGGGCTGGCACTGAACAGGCTCCACCATGTCCTGCCCAGAACCTGGACTGAGAGGCTGGGGAGCCCTGGCCACTGTTAGAGGCGAATGTATAAGATAGGATATAAAGAGAGGTAAGATAGACATGCAGAAATGCCCAGGCAGCTAGAGACTTGGCTGGCAGACATGGACATTCTGTACAGAATGCAGCAGGAGCTAGAGAGGTTGTTGGAGTGAACTGTCAAGGCTGGAAGAAGGAGCTCAGCAGCTGTGATCCAGCTAACTGTCTGTAACCAGAAACCTTTGGAGATCCTGGATGTGAACAGCAAGCAAGTGCCTAGGCTGAGGAAAGGGTGGACCAATTGCAGAGTGCCTTTCTCCTTCGTCTTGTGGACTTGTTCCAGTTCAGTTACCTCACCATCAAGAATTCAACATGAGGGACAGCTGGGTGGCTCAGTGGATGGAGAGTCAGGCCTAGAGACGGGAGGTCCTGGGTTCAAATCCAGCCTCAGACACTTCCCAGCTGTGTGACCCTGGGCAAGTCACTTGACCCCCATTGCCCACCCTTATCACTCTTCTGCCTTGGAGCCAATACACAGTATTGACTCCAAGATGGAAGATAAGGGTTAAAAAAAAAAAAAAAGACTTGGACTTGGATCAGTATCTCTTGTCTCCAAAGCCCCTTAGCGGCCTCTCCTGTTCCAGCCAGACTGCCTGCCTGTCTGTACTAGAGTTAGACAGTGGTTGAGCTCTCCTTGTTAGATTAGTCAAAACTCTCCCACTTCCCTTTCCTAACTTCATTAAGCTGTTTTATAACTTCCTGTTTGTTTCCTTCTCCACAATATAGTGTCATTTAATCCCTGGCTTGAGTTCGAAGGCCAGTTGATCTCCACTGCCATTCCCTCAGTGCTGTCGCTCCTCATTCCCAAGCCCTGTCCATGACTTGTGGGAGTGGGTGCGATTGATTCCTTTGTGTTTTAAGTGTTTGGGTAGTTAACCAACTCACTCCAGCATTCCTCCAGCATTGCCCTTCTCCCTCTACTATCTCCCCAGTGCAGGGCTCGGCAACGGATGGCTCTTTCTGCAGGAGCCACAAAGTCCATTTTTTTTCAGGCCCTGTTACAGGAGCCACACTGCGAGCACTGCACGGCTCCCACAAAATGACATTTTAAAAAAGGTGGCGTTTATGGCTCTCACGGCCAAAAAGGTTGCCGACCCCTGGCCCAGGGTTTATTTACCCACTTCACCACACACAAAGCACCCCTCAGGCCAGGGGAGAGACTAGAGAAGGGGACACATGGGGGCAGAAGATGTACCGAATCCCAGAGCGATGCCAGGCAGTCCAGGAAGTGGGAGATCTCTGTCCAATATCCAACATTCTCCCCACCCCAAACTGGAAGCCACTGACCGAATGGCCAAGGAGCTAGAATCACTGAGTTCCCAAAGAGAGAACCATGGACACTCCGGCCAAGCTGGCCTGAATGCCCTCATGTGCCTTTGCCTGGGTCCACATACAAGCCCTTCCTAAAAACCTTTGCTTTCTGTCTCAGCAACAACTCTGAGACAGAAGAGCAAGGGTTAGGCAGTGGGGGACAAGGCAACTTGCCTAGGGTCATGCAGCTCTGAAGTGCCTGAGGCCAGATTTGAACCCAGGTCCTCCTGACTCCAGGTCTGGCACTCTACCCACTGTGCGAGCTGGCTGCCTCCTACTTTGTTTCAGAGCTCAGCTCAGGTGCTGACTCCTACATGAGGCCATCCTGACCCCCTCTCTTCTGTGCCACCATGTTCCGGCCCTCCCCCAACAACTCCTAGGTCTTCACTTTTTCCTTTACTTGGTGGAGCACGAAAGCTCCATGCCTTGCCCTTGTCGCCTCTGCGGCTAGCACCCAGAAGGTGATTCGCATGGAACATCTGGCCAGCTTGCCCTCTAGCGCTCTGGTTCCCTCTCCACCAAAAAAGAAAGCTCTTCTGTCAGAAACCAAGAGGTGTTCCTTATGCCGGGCCTTGGCGGGCAGAGAATGAAACCTTCCCTCCTCTCCAGAGCTCATGTTCCAATGGAGCGAGCTACAAGGCCCAACAGATGTCTCCACATCTACGGAATAGGCCCAAACGAAGACAAAGCAGTAGCCGGTGGTTGAGGAGGCAGAACACTGAAATCTGGGAGCCAGGAGAGACTTCTTGGAGGAGGGAGAGCATGAGCTGAAGCCAACAGAGGGATGGAAGAGGACAGGAAGAGAGCCGAGTCTGATGGGTCTGGGAAGGTGGTTGGGGGTGTGGAAGTGCAGGGCTTCCAAAGCTACACTGGGAAGTTTCTACCTTATTGCAGAGGCGAGAGGGAGCCCCAGAGCTCACCGCGGGGAGAAAGGGCAAGGCCCCAACATCACCGAAGGGGGCAGGGAGCAGAAACGGAGGAAGCAGTAAGTGGGGAGGCTGAGGAAGAGGACTATGGTGGTAGCTGTATGAGATGCGCAGAATCTGCCAGGAAAGGAAGAGCAAGGGCCTGGCAGGACGGGGGTCTCTGCCGAGGCAGGGAAGTCTGGAAAGAGGGTTTGAAGGGAAAAAGTAGAAGGCCTAGAACAGGGCCTGGGGAGCCCCTCACCCTTACAGGAACAGGGGGTGATGGGATGAACCAAAGGGAACTGAGACAGAGAAGTCCCAGGAAAGGAGGCTCCGACACCCGGGGGGACAGGGAGCTCCAGAGTCCCAACCCAAGAGGGGATGGAGGAGAGATCAGAGCTCCGGCTATTCCTAGCACACTGGCTCTTACAGAAAGGCCCATTGAGGGAAGATGTCCAGACCCAGACTGTGGGAGGTTGAGGAAGGGGAGAAGAGGGAAGTGCCATTTGGGCACCAGCACAGACCAGGGCAGGAGAAGGTCAGGAAGTATCTAGGGGGGTCTGAAACCTTGAAGGTCCCACCTCTCCTTGACAACACCCCCCAAGTTAGTGAGGGAGGGCCCCCGGCACACCCCCAAGGCAGCCCACTCGCCTTTGGGGCAGCCCCAACTCCTGCTTTGGTCCTCCAGGACAAGGTAGGTCGAGGACTCCCTCCTCCCCAACAGCCTCCCAAACCCTTGAACCCTTTTCGCCGAGGCTAACCTCAGTAGATCCTTTACCACACAAGCTCAAGGGGACCCTCTCTCCAGCCTCCAGTGCCCACAACTGAAGCCAAGTGTCCAGGCGATACCTGGCTGGGCCAGGGGCCAGGGATGGATCCCCGCTTCTCTCTCGCTCTCAAGACTCCTGCCTTTGGCCCCCATGCGGTCTGCCACCAGCCAAGGCCGACCCGAGCCCAGCCCTGCCTCCGGCAGACCTTCCGCCCGTCCAGGCTCAGGCGGCTCTCAGCGAGCGGCATGTGCCTGCGGCCTCAGTTTCCTCATCCACCAAATTCAGCGACCACCACCAGGGCAGGTACTGCTCTTCCCTCGCTGCCCTCCGCCTCCCCCACGTGGCCGCCCAGGGCGGGGGGCCGACCCACCTACCTCCAACACCTGGCCTCGGCCCGGAAGCCGCGCACGTTGTTGTCCCCCCCGATGAGGTAGACGAAGTTGTGCAGGACGGCCACGCCCTGGTTGGACATGCGGGGGGCCAGCGCGGCCGTGAAGTGGCGCCACTCGGCCAGCGTGGGGTGCAGGTACTTGGCCTGGTCGCTGAGCACGGTGGACGGCGTGGAGTGCATGCCGCCGAAGCCCACGACGCAGCGGAACTCGGAGCGCAGGGCCGTGTGCGGGCTCTGCAGGCTGGGCTGCAGGCTCTCGTGGCGGTGGTAGCGCAGCGCGCCGCCCACCGTGTCGCGCAGCGGGCAGGGGCCCAGCCGGTCGTAGAGCCTCTGCAGCAGCTGCAGCTCCATGAGCGGGAAGCGCACCGTCTCGAGCAGCTTGGGCGGCTCGAGCAGCGACACCTGCTCGGCCTCGATCTGCTCGCGGCTGTAGTGGTAGAGCAGGGCGCCCTCGTACACCTCGTTCTCGCAGCTCACCTCCAGCCGGTCGCTGCTCAGCAGGGCGTACACCTTGTCCAGCGGCAGCTGCCGGTACTTGTCCGTCCGGCAGAAGGCCACGAAGTTGCGCAGGATGTACGAGTCCAGCTGCTCCGTGAGCCGGCCCAGCTCGAAGAGGTCGGCCAGCTTGTACACGTCCAGGATGTTCTCCTCGTCCACCCAGGACATGAGGAAGTCGCAGCAGAAGTGGATGATCTCGGGGATCTGAGAGAGAGCGAGAGCGGCCTGAGAGGGGGGGCCAGCCACCGCCCCGCCCGAGGCCTCCCGTCACTAAGGCCCATCGATGCCACCGGCCACTGCCCGTGGGCAATCCCAGCCCGTCCACCAGGATCCCGGCTCTGCTCCAGCTGTCTTTTAGATCCAAGGCATAGGGCCCCCTCCCAGCCGCTGATGCTTGGGGTCTGGGCTCCCCAAAGTAATCCACCCACCTTCCTCCTCCTCCGGGGGTCCCCCACACACTCCCCAGATGATAGCAAAGCCTGCTCTCTGGGAAAAACTAATTATGCTCCCCTCAACCCTGTTTGTATTTTAATGGGCAACAGAAAAAGGTTCCAGCTATAGCTGAAGAGAGCGCTAGGGGACAGCGCGCTGGGTCTGGAGGCATCTCCCCGAGTTCAAATCCAGCCTCAGACACTTAATAGCTATGTGACTCTGTTTACCTCAGTTTATCAGTCTGCAAAATGATCTAGCCAAGGAATCAGCAACCCACTCTGGGATCTTTGCCAAGAAGAGCACGACTACCTGCCCCTCCCCTGCCCCCAGCCCTGGGCCCTGTGAACAGGAGTGGGCTGGAAGGCCAGGTCCCCGAGGCTTCCTCTCACGTCTAAGTAAGGGACTTCAGCAGGACTTCTCTGCTAGGGTTCTTGGAGCTGGCCACCAGCGGGGCTGAGGCACACTCCCTGCTCTCCTGCCAGCTAGCTGGATGAGCCTGGATCACCTCCCCTCAGCCCCAGCCCCCAGGTACTTCCTACGTAAACAGGGGTTGGAGTGCACTAGCCCATGGTGCTGCTGATGCCAACGTCCCCAGGGCAGGGCCCACAAAGGCAGGCAGTCTGCTCAGTATTATCTCCAGGTCTCTAGCTCAGTGCCTGGCATATGCATATATGAACAAGCAGTTTTCCAATGAAGAAATTAAAACTATTAATAATCACATGAGAAAAAAGCTCTAAATCCCTCTTGATTTGAGAGATGCACATTCAAACAACTCTGAGGTACCACCTCACACCTAGCAGAATGGACAATATGACAGTAAAGGAAAGTGATAAATGTTGGCATGAGGCAAAACTGGGGCACTGATGCATTATTGGTGGAGTTGTGAATGATCTAACCATAATGGAGGGCAATTTGGAACTATGCCCAATGGGCTATAAAACACTGCATACCCTTCAATACAGTTATACCACCACTGGGTCTGCATTCCAGAGAGATTTCTAAAGGAGGGGGGCTACTTATATAAAAATATTCATAGCTGCTCTTTTTATGGCGGCAAAGAATTGGAAACTGAAGGAATATCCATCAATTGGGGAATGGCTGAACAAATTGTAGCATGTGCTGTAAGGAATGATGAACAGGAACATTTCAGAAAAGCTGGAAAGACCTTTACAGACTGATGCCGAATGAAATAAGCAGAAGCAGGAGAACATGGGACGCAGTGACAGCAACATCGTACGACGATTAACTGAAAAAGACTCGACTTCACTCGGCAAAACAAGGATCTGGGACAATTCTGAAGGATTTATGGCAACGAATGCTTTCTATCCACCTCCAGAGGAAGACTGTTGGATCAGATGTAGATCAAAACAAGTCTTTCACATTCGTTGATTTATAGTTTTTTCTGGGGTTGGGGTTTTAGATGAGGATTCTCTTGCAATGATGGCCAACGCAGAAGTAGGTTTTGCACGATCCTACCTGTATAACCTGGATCAAACTGCTTACCGTCTCTGAAAGAGGGAAGGGAGGGAAACAATTTGGACCTTATAATTTCAGAAAATGTATGTGGAAAATTGTTACTGCACATGATTGGGAAAAATAAATATCTTTAAAAATAAAACAGATACAGGGACACAGAGACTTAGAGCTAGAGAAAGAGTCTGAGACAGATTCAGAGAGAGACCTAGAGACAAAGATTTAGTCAGAAGCAGAGACAGACTTGGTGTCAAAGGCAGAAACTCCAAGCTAGAAACACGGAGACGAAGCTGGCAGCCACAGCAGAGCATGGATTGATGCAGAGGGGATTCCGATGACCTGAAGGAGCAAACAACGAGGAGAAGGCCGAAGCAGCAGTTCAAGGAGGCGATCGCCAATAGGAGTGTTATTGAAACTAAGAACAGAAAAGATTCCCCAGGACGAGCTAGGCTGAGGTGTTAAAAGTTAAGGAGAACAAGGGCAGGTCCCTAAAGATGGCCCAGCCAGCAGTGTCCATGGAGCAAACTAGGAGGAGCTCAAGGGAGCTGTGGCAGCAGTCAAATGAGGGTAAGCAGAGTGTGTGCACAGCAGAAGGCAAAGGAGAGAGAGGCTGAGAATACCAGAAAAGAGCTAAGGTGGGTACAAAAGGCTGGTTGAGGAAAGAATGTTGATATGAGGGGGAAACCTGCCACTGGTGAATGACTAAGGCTTTCTTTCTTCTTCTCTTCCATTTGGTTTATCTGGCATCCTCCTTCTCTCCTGCCCAATGCCAGGCATCCCTGTCACCTACAGTGCCCAGCTCCTGACCTAGGAAGCCCTGGATAGCTTCAGCACTACCTTAGCTCTGGACTTGGCCCTGTTCCAGCCCTGGGGGCTCACCTGGAGTTGGCAGGCAGCCACCAAGGTCTCCTGGACGTTGTGCAGACTGAGTTCCAGCTCAGAAGTGTAAATGAAATTCAGGATCTGGCACATGGCATTATAGGAAACACCATGGATCAGGACCTCTTCCTGTTCCATTTCCCGCAGGCCCCCTGCAAACATTCCTCTGAAAAATGAAAAGACATAAAGGAAAAGGAGGTTATGCCAACAAGGACATTCAAGCCACATGCCCTGGACACAAGGACCTGAGCAAGAAACGTACAAAAACAGTGAGTCCTGGGACCAAGGGAGGTTAGCCAGCTGGAAGGATGCCCGACGACCAAATGACCAAGTCTAGAAATTCCTAAAGGCAAAATTGAGGTCAGCTTTGAAAGAATGGGCTTTGGGTTGGCTTGGTTCTCCACAACGCTGTCCAAAGAGAATTGGGGGCCAGGGCTGGGCTGGGCTACAAGGAGGGAGGTCTTACAAGTAGCCACCCAAGGGGAGCATCTAGTGGTTGGCCTTCTGGCACTAAGCTTTCCTCCCCTGGGCCAGGCTAGGCCATCAACCCACATTCTGCCACTAGTGGGCACTCTGCTGGCAGCTCGTTGGGTGACCTCCACATGGCGAAGACCTATCAGGGAGGCTGGCAATGAGCTGTATATACCTGAGTAGGAACTATGAACTCTACCAGTCCCAGGCTCATTAGAAACGAAGTTATATTCATGGCCTAAGTTACTTCTCTCCCCTCTCTGACCAGTGCTGAACTAAAAGACTAGATCAGAACTCAGCCCCAGAGATACAGGCACCAATCAGAAGAGTTCAACACAGAACTGGGCTCTAAGAGCAGTCCAAAAGCTGGGTGCCAAGGCCAGCATGCCAGCCCCTCCTCTGCCTTGTGAGCACCCAGCCTGCACAGCGTCAGCCTCTCATTAACCCCATCCAGCTGGCCAACATTCTCAATGCCCATCCCGTATTGCCCCGCAGGTCCTCAACAGGCAAGGGGAAGCAAAAGGGAACAAGCATTTCTCTAACACCTGCCTGTGCCATGTACCAGACACTGGGCCAGGGGCCTCATGAATATAATCTCATTTGATCCTCACAACCACTCTTGTGGAGGGAGGGTGGTGCTGCTATGATACCCATTTTACAGTGGGGAAAACGGAGGCAAAAAGATTAAGTGAAGTGCCTGGGGTCACACAGGTAGTCAGTGTCAGGGTTTGGATCTGACAGCATCTTCCTGACTACAGACCCACCAACCACTGCTCCAGGGGCAGGTTGGTCAAATGCCAATGGGGCATGAGGCCAATCTTGAGTTTCCCAGAGACTCACAGAGAGCCTGTATGCATATAGGAGCATGTATGGCCTGCAGGACTAGGGAAGAAGGCCAGGTCTGGGTAGTAGACAAGATTTGAATTCAAGTCCTGACACTGTCCTTCACCAGTTGTATCACCAGGGCCAGCTAAGTCACTCTCTCGTGTTCCTGCTTTCCTTGGCTGTACAATGAGTTGGGGGAGGAGAGCACGTGGCCCAGATGCCCTCTGAGGAGGCGGCTTCTGGCTGCCTTCCCTGGCCTCCTTCACACTCACTCCCATCAGCCTCTCAAAAGAATTCATTAGTGGGCAGAAGCCCAGGCAGACTCTGGAGGCCAGATCCTCCCTCACCCAGAAGATCTGGGGAAGGAGGCAGGGCAGAGAAGAGTCTCATGGATGGGGCAAACCCCAGAAAGGAGAGTCTCCTGCCAGAAGTTAAATAAAGCACAACCCCACAGCCATGTCACTGACTCTTCTTGCCAACATCAGCACTGACAGTTGTCTCATTGCCCTCCTCAGGCTATTGTGAGGAAAGCCTCCTGGGAACCTTCCAAGTGCCACTGGTACAGAGGGAGCAACTGCCAGCTAAGTCCTCTGAGGGTGTCACTGCTGTCCTCAAGAACCTTGAGGAGCTGCCTAGCACCCCCAGGATTAAGCAGACAGTCCACAGGGAAACTAGAAATGCTTTCCCAATCTAGCTCCAATCTTCCCAGGCGTATGGCTCACTGCCTTCCTCTATGCCATCTGTGGTCCTGCCAGACCACAGCCAGACATTCTACCTCTTGTCTTCATGCCTTTGCCCAGGCTCTCCAGACAGTCCCCTCAATGACCTGCAGGTCTTAGAATCCCTGGCTTCTTTCAAGGCTCAGCTCAGGTGTCACCTCTTGTGGGCAGCCTTGCCCGATTCCCCCAGCTGGCAGGGCTCTCTCTCTCCAAATGCCCAAGTCATGGAGATAGACCTTGTTCCAGGTTATGTATGCCTCTCCCTCAGCAGGATGAGAGCTCCCTGAGGGCAGACAATGTTTTCAATTCTGCCTCTGACTCCCGACTACTCCTGAGCAGTATCTTCCATGAGGCTGTTCTGCTGGGTCTTCTACTTTTGTTTCCTTCCCTATTCTGTCCTAAAGGGTGGCTCCCAGAATGAGGAGGAGGGAAGGGTCTGCTGGGCTGGGAACCAGAGGCGATGGAAAAACCAACCAATGAGGAACATTTACTTTTAAAACTTAATTGTTTGTTCAATGACATTCTGCCACAAGGTGTCCAAATGATTCTCTCTTTTTTCTTTTTTACTAACCCTTGCCTTCTGTGTTAGGTATCAGCTCCAAAGAAGAAGAAGGGCGGTAAGGGCTAGGCAATGGGTGTTAAGTGACTCATCTCGGGTTGCCCAGCTAATGAGGCCAGATTTGAACCCAGGCCCTCCCATCTCCAGACCTGGTTCTCTATCCACTGATCCACCTAGCAGTCCCATTAGGGGATTCATTCTTAAGAACCAAATCTATTCAAATCCAGCCTTTGACCAACAGCAGAAGCTCATGACCACAGATACAATTTCTTAACAACACTAAAACAGCAGCTCACAAGCACGTGAGGATTTCTGGTTACAAACTGCTTGGGTGGAATTCTCATGTATTAGCACATACTCTGGGGAAGGCCCCCAGCCAGGGCTGGAGAGCCATGCAAGAATCCAACAGAGTTCCTGGAGAAGGGCCTGGAAGCAGGAACGAGAGGCTCCCAGCAAGACCAGAGGTGGCAGAAGACAGGAACGCAGATGTCGTAGAAGGAAGTTGCAAGACTTTCAGCTTGAGGAGGAGCATGACAGAGAAGCTGACACTGTTCTCCCTCGTTGGCCCCCTTGGACTCAGTTCTCCCCTCCATGCAAATAATTCTCAGTCCTACCCTCTCTCTCTGGGGCACCAGGCCCAAATCCCTAATTGCCTCTTGGATAACCAAATTGGGAGTCCTTCAGGGAACTTGAAACTTGATGTGCCCAAAACAATTCCCCAGGTTTTCCCCAAACACATGTCCTTCCTGACGTCCTTGTTCCTGGTGAGGGAGGGTGCCTCTCTCCCACTGCCAAGCTCTGTTCTTTATCCCTCTGTAGCCGCTCTCAAACACACCTCCTTCTCTCCTCTTATCATCATCACTAGCCTGGCACCTATTTCCATCCCCTTCATGTCTGAACTAGTACCATAGCCAAGAGTGGGGTGTCTGCCTATCTCAAGCCTCTCCCCATCCCAATCCATCTTCCATTCAGTCACCAAAGTGATGATCCCGAAGCTCAGGTCTGACCATGTATCACTTCTGCTCGGTCAAGTCCAGTGGTTCCCTATCACCTTTAAGACCAAACAGAAAGAATTCTGTTTGGAGCTTTACAACCAGGGCCCTCCCTGCCTTTGCAGGCTTCCTATACTTGACTTCTCTCCACAAACACTATGACTCAGCAACGTGGCCCTCGTTCTCCTGCCTCCACACCTCTGCCATCAAGGTTCTCCCGTCAAAGTCATACTTCCCCCACCTGCCTCCCAGCTTCCTGCAAGACTCCGTTCAAATCCCCCCTTCCTCCAGAGGGCTTTCCCACTGATCCTCAAGGTCCCCGCAATCCCACCTGAGATCACCACCTTCCATTTACACAGCATCTATCTCACAGGCACACGGTTGTTTGTGCACTGTCTCTCCCTTTTGAATGAGGCCTCCATGAAGCCAGGGAACACGGGTCTGCTTTGCTTTGTGTTGTGGCAGACAGCAAGCTATTGGGAATTTCTGTTGACTGACTGATTCCCATCTTCACTGAAAAGCTGTTACCCAAAAGAAGAAACATTTTACCACAGTGTATCCCTCTCTGTGTACAATGTTCTCCTGGTTCTGCTCCTTTCCCTCTGTGGATACACTGTGGTAAAAGTGAATGTAACGGACTTCTCTACTAGCAACAATGCAATGATCCAGGACAATTCTGAGGGAATTATGAGAAAGATGCTGCCCACATGCACAGAAAGAACTGTGGGAGCGGAAACACAGAAGAAAAACAACTGCCTGATCATATGGGTGGATGGGGATATGAATAGAGATATTGAGTCAAAATGATCATCCTGCTGCAAATATCAATAATACGGAAATTGGTCTTGATCAATGACACATATAAAACCCAGTGGAATTGTGTGTGAGCTATGGGGGGTGGGTGGGAGGAGGGGAGGGATAGAACATGAATCCTATAACCACGGAGAGATGTTATAAATTAATAAAAATTAAAAAAACTGCTCTCTTTAAAAAAAAAAAAAAAGGGAAACCTACGTTCTAACAGAGGACACACATACATGTGTACACACATGGAGAGAATAAGCATAATAGATATACACAGAGAAATGAAATGTAAGATAACCTGAGAAGGAGAGATGGGAGTGGGGTGAGAAAAGGCTTCATGGAAGAGATGGTGCTTGAGAAGTGATGGTGAACCTTTTGGAACTTTCTAGGGATCCCATGGCATGCCCCACCCACTCCCAGACTGCAGTGCCTATGCCCCGCTCCCAACTACATGCCCTGCTCCATCCACTCCTGTGTTGGGGGTGAGGCTGGGGTGCAGCCTGGCTAAGCCAGGACCCAGCTCCGCATGGAGAGAGGCTCAAGGGCCCCCTTGTGTTTGGGGGGGTGGGGCAGGCTCCCAGCAGGCCAAGCCAGGGGCCTGCTTGTACCCACAGAGAGGTCTCTGCATGCTGTCTTGGGATCACCATCACAGTGCTTGACCTTGATGTGGAGATAAAAATGGACTTGGCATTCTAGACCCCAAGGCCATGGACAGAGATGAGAGATGGAGTGTCCTTTGTGAGGAACAGACAAGGGCCAATCTGGCTGGAATCTAGCATTTGGGAGGGAAGTCATGTCCATGAAAGCAGGAATATGAGTGGAGGCCAGCCTAGGGGCCTTTAAAAGCTAACTACGGGGGCAGCTGGGTAGCTCAGTGGATTGAGAGCCAGGCCTAGAGACAGGAGGTCCTGGGTTCAAATCCGGCCTCAGACACTTCCCAGCTGTGTGACCCTGGGCAAGTCACTTGACACCCATTGCCTACCCTTACCACTCTTCCACCTATAAGTCAATACACAGCACTTAAGGGTTTAAAATAAAAAAAATAAAAAAAAAATAAAAAACTAACTACGGGGCAGCTGGGTGGCTCAGTGGATGGAGAGCCAGACCTAGAGACCGGAGGTCCTGGGTTCAAGGCTGGCCTCAGACACTTCCTAGCTGGGTGACCCTGGGAAAGTCACTTAAAACCCTCACTGCCTAGCCCTTCCTGCTTTTCTGCCTTAAAACCAAGGTGGAAAGTAAGGGTTTGGAAAAAAAAAAAAAAACAACTAACTAGAAAGCTTTTTTTTAAGCCCTTCCCTTCCACCTTAGAATCAATGCATTGTATTGGTTCCAAGGCAGAAGAGCAGAAAGGCCTGGGCAATGGGGGTTGTGATTTGCCCAGGATCACCCAGCTACGAAGTATCCGAGGCCAGCCTTGAACCCAGGACCTCCCATCTCCAGGCCTGGCTCTCCATCCACTTCACTGCCCCTACTAGAGGGTTTTTAACTTTTGTTCTCAAAGCAATCAGAAGCCACTGGGCTATGTGAGGAGATAGCCATGCTCAGATGTACATTTAAAGAAAACGACCGAGAGAAGTGTGTGGGATGGAGCAGCACAGGCAGAACACCCATGAGGAAGCTGTTGCTATCATGGAGTGAGAGGCAATGAGGATGGGAACCAAGGGGGCAGCTGGGTGAGTGGAGGGAGACAAAGGGATCAGGGGGAGACGTCGTCAAAACAGAATCAGTGAGACTCAGCAGCTTCATGGGCATAGGTAAGGAAAAGGGGAGCATTGAGAAGAAGGCCAAGATTGTACGCCTGGTCACTGTCAGAGATAAAGTCACAAAGCCTGGAAGAGGTGGGTTGGCAGGGAAAAGAAAATGAGTTTGGCTCTGATGACGTGGGCCCCTGGATGGCCCGTCTGAAACGTCCGAGAGGCAGCTGGTGATCTAAGATGGAGCTCCGGGCTGAGACGAGGCATGGTTGGGATCCGTGGAGCCAATAGTTAAAGCCCAGGGAGCTGATGGCTACCAAAATAGGAGCAGACAGAGAAAGGGCTAGGACCTTACCCTATGCTGCACATACCATGAGGGAGCCGATCTGGATGATGAGTGAGCAAAGAAGCCTGAGAAGGGACGTCGGACAAGCAGGAGAAGCAGACAAGGGTAATGTCACAAAAACCCAGAAATTGGGCGGCTGAGAGAGACGACTGAGGACTTTTAGAGAGCAGCTGCAGGTGAGTGAGAGGGCTAGGAACCAGACAGGAAGCAGGGAAGACAAAGAGGAGAAGAAGTGTGGCACCCAGGAGAAATAGCTTAGTCAAGGAGAGTGGCCCGAAAGGGAGGAGGCATGGGATGGACAGTAAGGTCTAGCCAAAGTTTTTAAGGATGAGGTCAATCTGGGTATGTGTGGATGCAGCGAAGAAAGCACAGCAGATAGGGGGAGGGGAGAGAAAGCAAGCCATGCACAGACACAGAGACAGAGAAGGATGGGAACAGACACAGGAATCGATTCAGGCGATGGGCTCAGGGACACCCAGAGAAGGGTGTCCTTAATGAGAAGAAGGGTCATCTCTCTGTCAAGGAAGAAAGGAAAAGAGAGCAAAAACTTTTGAGATCAATCCAAACAACATAAACAGGTGGTTTTCAGAAGAAGACGACAAAGCTAAGAAAAGCAAGATTCTAAATCTGTACTAATTAGAAAACATAATTAAAACAGCTCTGGGGTACCAGCTCCCACCCTCAGATTGGCCAAGATGACGGAAAAGGAAGATGACAAACGCTGGAGTGGAGATGTAAGGAAACAGGCACATTTAAGAATGCACAACTGGCAGAACTGTGAACAAAGCCAACTGTGCTGGAAAGCACAGGCAGCTAGGTGGCACAATGGATAGAGTGCCAGGTCTGGATATGGGAGGACCTGAGTTCCAATTTGTCCTCAGACACCTCCTAGCTGAGTGACCCTGGATGGGTCACTTAACCGTTTGTCTAGCCCTTGCCCTTCTGTCTTAGAGCTGTTAGTAACACAAATTAAGGTGTTTTTTTTTTTTAAAAAGGGGCCATCACCAATTTGGAACTATGCCCAAAGAGTGCTAAAAGGATGCCTGCCCTTTGATCCAGCCATACCATTGCTGGGTTTGTACCCCAAAGAGATAATAAGGAAAAAGACTTGTACAAAAATATTTATAGCCGTGCTCTTTGTGGGGGCAAAAAACTGGAAAACGAGGGGATGCCCTTCAATTGGGGAATGGCTGAACAAATTGTGGTATCTGCTGGTGATGGAATACTATTGTGCTCAAAGGAATAATAAACTGGAGGAACTCCGTGTGAACTGGAACAACCTCCAGAACTGATGCAGAGTGAAAGGAGCAGAACCAGGAGAACCTTATACACAGAGACTGATACACTGTGGTAAAATCGAATGTAATGGACTTCTGTACTGGTAGCAATGCAATGACCCAGGACAATTCTGAGGGATTTATAGAAAAGAACACTACCCACATTCAGAGGAAGGACTGCAGGAGAGGAAACACAGAAGAAAAGCAACTGCTTGAACACATGGGTTGATGTGGGCACCATTAGGGTTACTCTTAATGACCACCCTAGAACAATTATTAATAATATGGAAATGGGTCTTGATCAATGACACAGGAAGAAACCAGTGGAAATGTGCGTTGGCTACTGAGGGGTGAGGGAGGAGTGTGGGGAGAGAGAGTTACATGAATCATGTAACCATGGAAAAATTTTTTGCTAAAAGATTAAATTTAAAAAAAAAAAGGGCTATCACATCCTTTGACCCAACAATTTGGTAAAAGCCTGGCACTGGGGCAAGGGGACAAGAAATTAGGAGCACAGGACACACTAGAATAGAAGCAGCCAACCACAGGACTGAGACTGAAGAGAGAGGAAAATAAGATAAGGATGAGGCTAAGGAAGTGCTGGGGGAAGGAGGATTGGGAAACCTCAATGGGGCAAAGACCAAGTTCAGGAAGGGGGTAGTCAATGTTTCTAATTAGAGAAGTGTGGCTGTGGGCTGGAGAAGGCAGTGGCCAACCATTCTGGTGTCTTTGCCAAGAAAACCCCAAATGGGGCCACAGAGAGTTGACTGACAATGACTGACCTGTGCTTCCAGGCAACAGTGACAGGCCTTGCCTCTGAGGAGGCAGGGTCAAAGAGCAGGTTGTGGTGAGTCTATGTGAACCATAAAGTCCTCTAATATAAAGACAGTTGTGGATGAGAGGAAAATAGTGGAACAGAAGCTAAAAAGGCTGGAGTCAAGAGACTACAGCCCCCATCACTTGGATCAGTAGAAAATGCGGATTGAATGAACTTCAAGGAGAGCTGCAAAGAAATGAAGGCTAACGGGAGCAGGGAGCATTTCTCAGGAGGGAGGTAGTAAGCAGCTGGTCACTGGGCGTATTCGGGGAGGAATGCTGCAGAAAGGGCTCCCACGTGTTGGGCACGGGACTGGTGGACATCTCAGGGCCCTGGCACCTCTGGAAAGGGTATACACTACAGAGAGGCTGAAACAGGCTCAGCAGAAAGAAGAAAGGTCTTCGGGTGAAGTGGGCTCCTCTCAAGAGTGGCGCACACCCTGGCACAGAGCAAGAGGCCCATTCCCAAACCCAAGGGCACCAAGAAGGAAAAAAAGAAGGCATCGTGTCACACTCACCGGAAGTAATCACAGGATGCAGCCAGGAGGATCCGGTGGGCTTCTATTTGCTTGCCCTCTACCACCAAAACAACATCAAAGAGAATTCCGCTGTCTCGAAGAGCCAGCAGCCCGCTGAGCAGGGACTGGGAATGCTGGGCACTCCGGTAAGTGTTACTGTTGCAATGCTGAGCCATGGGCTCTGGGGGCACCTGGCCCAGCTGAGGGGGCTCCTGGTCTTCCGCCATCCCAAACAGGGCTGCCGCCAGCCAGCTAAGAGAGTACAGAAGAGAACAAATGAGCAACAGAGCAGCATCCAAAGCTCCCCACCCCCTTCCTCTGGGCTCTTCGACCCTCATCTCTCTCTGGATCTGCTTACCCTACACAACCCCTGAAAGCAAGCAGAGAAGCAGAGACCTCTCAAACCCTCCTGAGAAGGGGCCTGACTACAGCATTCCTGTCTGAAGGGCACTAGGGAGGGGGACCCATACCACTTTGGAAAAGCTCTCAGTTGGCAATCCCAACCTTTTGGGGTCCCTGTATCCCTTGGCTCTGAGGAACCCTTCCCATGCCCCCACCTGACAAGAAAGGAAAGCCACTCTAGCATTTACCATGCCAATGCACCTAAGAAATAAGAGAGATTAATTTCCAAAGAGGGAACGCTACCTTCCCAAATGTTCACTGATAAATCAGTCAGTGAGCCATGCCAGGCCCAGGGATACAAAAGAAAAAGTCCCAAGCCCTCTGCCCTCGAGCACCTGCCATTCTAATGGGGAGACAACATCAGCGGAAAGAGACTTGAGTGACAGATGGGACGCCCAGCCAGGGTAGAAAGCAGTAAAGGCCTCCAGCCTAAGGTGGGGGCTGAGCCGAGTCTAGGTGGGAACCAGAAATTCTCAGAGATGGAAGGAAGACAGAAGATTAAGCACCTCAGGCGTGAGGGCCACCAGTGCAAAGCTGCAGCAGGCTGGAAGGACAGAACCAGAGAGCGTATAAAGGGGAGCCACGTGGAAGAGCCCAGAAGGGGAGGAAGGATCTGGCCTGTGAAAAGCTCTCAGTGCCAAAGGAGATGATTGTACATTTAATCCCAGCAGCAACAAAGAGATACGGAAGGAGAGGGAGAGGGACAAATGGGGGGAGAGAGAAGGAAGGGGAGGGGGGAGGGAGAGAGAGAGATGATCGTCTCTTTATAAATACATTTTCGAATTTTGTGAGGAACTGAAGTCAAACTCACTGGTCGAAAAATACGCAAACACGCTTCTCGTTTGAAAATCTAGACATCTGTTTGCCCTTCTCCAGTTCTACAGCATTTTTCCTCTCCTGCCTGAAGCTCAGCGATTGGCCATGCTGCTTGGGAGCTCTGACCTGGGCCTGGTCTCAATCCTCAGGCAGCCTGGGGGCCCCCGACTCCTGAGGACACCCCACATTAAAGCCAAATTTAGTGCTGAGCCGCTGAAGCTCAGCAAGCTCGGCCAGCCTCTCGCTCTTGCCTCCAACAGTAAAGATTCTGGGCATGAGACTCAACTAATCAAAGATCCCTAACATATGTTCCAAGGGTTTGGTTTCGGGGGAGGGAGATATTTAAAAAAAAAAAAAAAGCTTGGTAACAGCAAAAAAAATTCATTTAAAGATTCAGTGACAGCGTGGGTCAAGACGCTCACTCATCTGCCAGTTCTTGGAGCACCCCAGGCTACAACTCACCTGGAGCTGGTGTCAAGGGCACCCAGTTCTTCTCGGTCTCCCTTTGAACTTTTAAAAATCTGCTCTCCCCTAATCTAATCTCTCTGTCTCTCTGTCTCTCTGTCTCTCTGTCTCTCTGTCTCTCTGTCTCTCTCTCTCTCTCTCTCTCTCTCCCCCCTCCTCTTGCTTCCTACTCACTAATTTCCTTGCTCTCCCCATGCCTTCCTGTAGCAAATGCAATCTGTGCCCAAAAATACCAACTTGTTACTTCTTCCCTGAACCTCCTATTCAAGTCCCCAAATCTCCTATCAAGTGAAGCCAAGCCTTTTCTGAGCACAGTGCCTGGCACATAGTAGGTGTTCTAGAAACCTTACCCAGACTCCCGACTCCTCGGAGCTGTCATAGAGATCAAATCCCACCCGGGAGGTAAGGGGCTTTGTAAGCCATAAAGCCTTTATGGAAATAAGCTATCTTTACCCTTAACTGCCCACTTCCTTGCGAATAGCTCTCCTGTCTCCAGAGCTAAGGTGGTGGCCCTCTTCCTCAGTCTCAGTAAGAGGCACACAGAGTCTCATCTAAGGGGCAGAAGAGGTTCTGGGCCTGCCAAGGGGGCCTCTGAACTGGTAGCAAAAAGCTCAAAATCACCCCAAAGGCAGGCCTGAAGTTATGGGAGGGCTAGAGGCCAGAATAACTGCACATGAACTGCTGCCAGACTGAGGACTGGCTCAAAAGGGAGCTTGCTTCTTCTTCCCCTGTATTCCAATTCAAGGCTAGGAGCAACTTCAAAAGTCCTTTCATTCTACAGATAAAGGCTCAGTGAAGTCAACGAGCTGCTCCATGTCACCCAGGCACTAAGTGGTTGGGACAGGTTAAACCTGGGTCCTCTGACTGTGGTCAGAGCCAATCGATGCTTCTTGTTTTAGACCCTGATGCTGCCCAACTACACAGCCAACTGTGGGCATCTATATCAACTGCCTTCTAGAGTCTCTGCAATGTATTTTAAGACCTTCTTCCTATTACTCAGTGTGTCATCAAAGAATAGAAATCATTCTCCTGGCAATATTCTTTTAAGTACAGGCAGCCTGGCATAATAGAGAGATTTAGCCTCAGAGTCCAAAAGACATGGATGGCTTCAATCCTGCTCCTGACCCAGCCTGACTGTATGACCTTAAGTAAGTCACTTAACTTCCTTGTATCTCAGGACCCTCTCTAAGACTCCAAGTTTCAGCAGGGGCCTAGTTATACTATGGGAGGGGGAATTTCCTCATTAGAAGTTCTCTTCCCCAACTGATAAATGGTCAAAGACAGTTTTCAGAAGAAATCAAAGCTCTCTCCTATTCTAGAGAGTAATCTGGAACTGTGCCCACATGGCCATAAAACTGTGCATACCCTTTGATCCAACAATACTACTATGACCTATATGTACAAAAATATTAACACCAGTTCTGTTTGTGGTGGCAAAGTCTTGGAAATTGAAGGGATGACCATCATTGGGGGACTGGCTGAACAAGTTGTGGTACACAGTTGTGATGAAAAACTACTGTACTGGGGGCAGCTAGGTGGCTCAGTGGATTGAGAGCCAGGCCCAGAGATGGGAGGTCCTGGGTTCAAATCTGGCCTCAGACACGTCCCAGCTGTGTGACCCTGGGCAAGTCACTTGACCTCCATTGCTTAGCCCTTACCACTCTATTGCCTTGGAACCAATATATACAGTACTGATTCCAAGACAGAAGGTAAGGGGGTTTAAAAAAAAAATTACTGTGCTGTAAGAAATGACAGGCAGGATAGTTTCAGAAAAACCTAGAAAGATTTGTATAAACTGATGCAGAGTGAAGTAAGCAGAACCAGGAGAACGTTGCACAAACTAACTGCAATACTGTTTGAAGATCATCTGCGAAAGACTTAACTAGAAGACAATTCCAAAGTTCTTATGATGAAAAATGCTCTTCTCCACTTCCAGAGAGAGAACTGGTAATTGAAGCATAATTTTTTCACTTTCTAGTTCTTGTTTTTGGGGTAGTTTTTTGTAACATCCTAACAAGGAAATATGTTTTGCATGATTGCACATGTATAATTGATATCACATTTCTTGCCTTTACAATGGGTGGGAGGGAAAAAAATCCAGAAGTTGAATTTTTTTTTAATGAATGTTAAAAATAAATAATAGGGGGCAGCTAGATGGCTCAGTGGATTCGAATCTGGCCCCAGACACTTCCTAGCCGTGTGGCCCTAGCCCCCCACTGCCTAGCCTTTACTGCTCTTCTGCCTAAACCAACAGAGTATTAATCTTAAGATGACCAGTAAGGGGTTTAAAAAAATCAATCAATCATAAATTTGAAGGTGCGGGGAGGGGAGTTATCTTGTCTAATAAAATCACAAATTCGGATCTGGATTTTTTTTAATTACCTTGAAATAATTAGTAAGACGCATGACTGAAAAATCACTTCCAGAATGCCTTCAAAAGTCAGTGACAACTGAGCATAGCATATCTGCCATTACAGTTCAAACACAGGACTGGTCTCCGCATCTCAGCCAATCCTCTCCTCCAGATTCCTCCTCCTCTTCCCAAGCCTAGCCTACTTCCCCATGCTCCTAGAGGCCAGGATCCCCCACCAATAATTCTCTCGGCCTTGATAACTGGCTCCATCTATTCTAGGTACAGAATATGCTCAGGCTTCTCTGATCCTAAACCCCTTAGCAAACCTCTTCTAAATGCTCTCTTCACTCCATCCCCATGCAGGCCCAACCTCTCTTCCTTCTTTCCTCAAAGGCTCTCTTGCATTACTTCCCTTGTCCTCACCATCCCAGGCCTCCCTAATCTGTTGCTCTTCAAGATTTCCCCCAAAGCACCCCTGTCCTCCTCTCAGCTCAGATCCTCTCTGATCCCTCTGAAGCATTATTTAACCTTGTTGACTACTTTCTCTACCCATCAATGAACTGTCTTCCTTCATCTCCTTGACTCCCATCAGCCACTGAATTCCCTTTTCTCCCTTCTCTCTGAACATCAGCATTTCCCAAATGGAAAACCAAACTCACTTTTGCCTGCAAGGCAATTCTTCTTAACTTATCATCCCTGAGGTCTGGCAGGGCCCCAAAACTCTGACTTTCCAGGCACCCAAATCTAATAAAACAACCCTTCCAGTGTGGTAGCTTCCTAAGCCATTCCTCCCATTCCAACCCCACTCCTTACTGCAAAGGCTGTCAGATCAATCTAGCGAAAGCAAAACTCTCGCCAGGCCACACTTATACATAAGCCTGGCTTGATACCAGTTCAAGGGTGGGTTAACTACTAGCCCTTTCGCAAAGCTTTCTCCTCCAACTTCAGCCACTGCTACTTCTCCCTCTCCCTCCTTCCAACTCCTGCAGTCTTCACCATCTTTCTTCTCATTTAGGAATTTAGAAGTACTAAGACAAGAGTGACTGACTGACTACATAACTACTGGCTTGTGACATCTCAGTGTGTCTGCTCCACTAGAGTATAAGCTCCCTAGAGGCAAAGTTTACATATCATACTTCCTTGTAATCCTCACTGATAAACAGTGCCATGTAACTGATAAATATAGGATAAAAGTTTAATTTTTGTCCTTTTCCCCATAAAAAAGCTTTCCAGCCTCCATCCTGCCTAGGTGGAGTCCCCATCCCACTCCGCTCCACTTCAATGTGTCCTGTCTATATTTCACAGCTCAGAGAAAATGCTATTCCGTTATTCCATGGCCTCCCTCCCAAGATCTTTCTTTCCCCAAAATTCCTCTGGCATATCATTCAACAAACACTTACTAAGGACCTCTGTTTGTTTACTAGGTTTCTGTTCATCCTTTAATTCAAAGAAGATGAGTGACATCAGAGGGTGACATCTTCACTTGCTTGTGAGCTGAATTTAAGTGACGTACAGTTGCCTGACCCCCTCTTCTGGAATCATCTAACTCCAGCGAGAGGACCAAAGTCAAGATGTGTAAAGGATGCCCAGGATGCAGTGGAGGACCTTGACGTCTTCGCTATCTGACCAAGAACGTGCTTCAGCTGCCTTCATGACCACTGGAACCAACTATCCTCATCTGCCCACTCCACCAGAAGTTTTCCCACATTTGGGCAGATGCCCCCTAACTCACCCAAGGGTTATCCTAAACCTGGGTTAGCCCATCTGCCTAGACAGTGTGGCCACTGTGCATACTGGAATTCCAGGGGAGAGCCAGCAGAGAGATAGGTGGGCACTAAAGGTGGATGAGCAGCCCTGAGAAGGGCTGGGCCCACCCACTCTGAACACCTGTGCTACATGCTGGGGAGACAAAGACTTCTTCCAACCCCCAAAACATTCGCCCCTGGCTCCCCACTTCTAGGAGCTTCTATTCTCTGCTGACCTGCAGCCATACATCTCTAACTGCTACAAATCTGGACAGATATCTCAAACCCCACATGTCCAAAAGAGGATTCATTGTCTTTCCCCATGCAAACTCTTCCCTCAATCCGATTTCCTATCACTGTCAAGGATGTGACCATATCCCAGGCACTGAGGTCTATAACCTCATTCCCTTTGGCCTCTGACTCTCACTCACCCACACATCCAATCCATCGTGAAATCCTGCTACTTCTACCTTCTCTCTACTCAGACTGCACAGCCCCTAGCCAGGTGCAGGCCCTGTCACCTGGCCCAAGGCTCTCCCTACTCTTGGCTGCCTAGCCACATCACACCACACACCTGACACATTCAGTAGGTTCCTGTGGTTCTCTATTACCTCCAGGATCAAAAAGAAAGCCCTCTGGTTGGCATTTAAAGTTTGTTGTCATAGCCTGGCCCTTTCCTAGCTTCCCAGCCTTCTCAGACTTTACTTTCCACCAGCTACAGGCCTCCCTAGCTGCTCCTCATCTAAGAGGCTCCCCTCCCTCTGCTGGCATTCTCACTGGCTGTCCCCCATGCCTGGGAACACTCTCCAACCTCACTTCCAACTCTCAGTTTCCCTGACTTCTTTCAAAGTCTGCCAGAAGGCCTTTCCAGGTCTCCCCAGCTGCTCATGTCTTCCCTTTGCAGACTTCCTCCCTCTATTCTTACACATTTTCTACTGACCTGCCTATTTTTGAATTAGATTTTATTTAATTAAGAGCCACCTCCCCTTCCCTCAATGAGAAAGCAAAACCAAACAAGCCCCCTCCCTCCATTACCAGCAAACAAATCCCCCCAGCCCATGCCCCAAGAGTAAACCTCCATCTGGGTTCAGAGTCCAGCTCTTGGGAGGATGCGGGCAGCCAGATTCATCCGGAGTCCTCGGCAGAGTCCCTCTGTCTAAGCGTTTGCCTTTTCATTATTGGAATGATGGCAGGAATTGCACTCCTGGCTCTGCTCATGTCACCTGGCATCAGTTCAGCCGCATCTTCTCAGGTTTCTTCATCTCCCTCTTCATCACTTCTCACACCACAATATATCCCTAGATACTTCTGTGCTGTCTTCCCTGGAACGGGCAGAGATGGCTTTTGCTTTGCCTCAGCATCCCTCGGCACAGTGCTAGGCACACAGTAAATGCTTGTTGACTGATGTTCTGAGGGGTCCCAAATCTAAATACATCTACAATAAACCTGGGTGATTTCAGAGGGAGAGCCCCGTATGACATCCCTTTTTATTTTGGTACTATTCCCCCAGAAGAATAATGAGAACACATCTACATGGATCTACTGGGCAAGCTACTTGGTCTTCTCCAGTCCTGACTTGCCCGAGTTCTTAACTCAAGAAGCCTGAGGATGAGGACGTGCCTAACCCTTCAATATCTCAGCTTCAGACACCGAATCCAAGTGGATGCTCACTACCAATACTTGGAGGGAAAACTGGTCGTATGATCCAGATTCCAGAGGCCAGGAAACTCAGGTTGAGGCGAGATCAAGAACTTGCTTTCGGTCCCACATTAGCCCCAGCTGTCTCCTAAGCCTGGGTCCTGCACTCCTTCCAAAGACACCCCCATATGTACTGCACATGCCTCCTTCTACTCAGTGAAGACAGAAGAACCTTTGGAAATTGTAAGGATGCTGATTGATTTCATCAAAATAGAGAGAGAGAATTCTCTCTTCACAAAATGATGCAGACAGTTCCTTCCCTGAGAAGCCAAGCCAGTGGTTCACAAAGTTGGGGCTTCTGCCTGGACAGACCCATCTTCATGGGCTTCCCCTCCACCACCCACCCCCTCACTCCCAGCTCATACCCCACCTGCCCCCCACTTCCCAACTAACTTACATATCAAGAACTCTGCTCCTAGGCCACTACTCTCCTCTAGGCGATGTCCTCTCCTAGATGACAGGGTCTGTCTCATTTGTTTGTAACCTAGGTGCCAGGCACAAAGCCTGGCCTACAGTAGGTACTTACATGCTTTTTCACTCATAATGGTTAAAATGCCTCTAAAACCCCCCATAATTTGCTTATTGTTCCCTTACTGCTAACTCATGAAAAAAGGCATCATTGTTAGAATTTCTTTGAGGTAACGTGTGAGAAGGGCAGGTTAGGGGAGCCATGGCTTCTTCTGTCTAAAATAGTTTCTAGCCCAATGAACTGCCCAGTCCAGAAGCCCTTCCTTCTCTAGAACATTCTTCCAAGTTCTCTTTCTCTAGAATGTTTCATGAGCAAATGAACTGAGTCTGGAGTCCAAAGTTGCCCAGAGCAACTTCCCAGGATGAGGGCCACAAGGGGACACAAGGCTAAAGCCATCACTGTTGCCAAGGTTCTCGGTTGAAAGGCAGTTGTCTCTGCCCATCAGGGTCTATGAGGACCTGCAGGAACAATGGCCGGTTCTCTGCAGGGAGAACTTTCCAGAATGGAGGCTGTGGGCACTGAGATGGAAGCACTGCCATTCCCAGGGCTCAGGGCTTCAAGCTCCTGGGCTGTCTCCATCAGGGTCTGAGTGAGAGATGGTGGGGACTGAAGGGCCAATCTGTCTGGCACAAGTCACCCCCTGTCTCTCCCTCAGGGTGCCAGGCTGTTAAGGGTGCTAGGCAGGCTCACAGGACAGCAGGTGTTGGGGACGAATGTCCCCTCACCACACGTGGCTGGGCTAGAAGCAGGAGCCAGAGATCTGGGAGGTGTTGCCACTCTCAGGGTTCTTGGGCCAGTCTGGCAGTTGGTGGCAGTTGGTCAGTAGTTGTTGATGCTGGTGGTTAGGAGGAAGCGGGGCTCCTTCTCCATAAGGATTGTTCCCCCTCAATAAACACTGCAGGGGAAGGCTGGAACCAGTTGGTGTGGGCACTTCCATTCCCTAGGTTCTGGGTTCTAGGGCTGGTTGTCTTCCCTGAGGTCACGGGGAGATGGCCAGGAATGATTGTTCCTTTTCCGGGTCCAGTTAAGATGAGATCCCTGGCTTTCCTCCCAACTCTAAAATTCTCTTACTGGTTAGAGTGGCTAAAAAGGAAAATGGCTAACCTCCCTGATGGGGACAGAACCACAGAGGCTTAAAGTGAAATTTGGGAGAAACTGAGGATCGGGCTTGGAATCTGGAAGACCCAAGTTGGAATCCTGCCATGGTCATCTGTTTGGGTGCTGCTGGGCAAATCTGCCTCAGTTTCCTCAACTGTAAAATGGAGATAATAGCAGCACTGACCTCCTAGTTTTGTGTGAGGATCAAATGAGCTAAAGCATGATGGCCTTCACAAACATTCTAGCACTAGAAAAGCGCTCCCTGTTATCACGGATAATCTAACAAGGCCACGACTGTTACTACCCTCTCCATCCCTGCAAAGCCTAGGTAACTGCCCTGGCACAACCAGCCCTCCCATCCTCTTCCTCCCCCTCCTCACTGCCACCACCACCATCTTCCCCCTGTCAATTATGCCACATCTTCCTCTTCCTCACCACCTGGCTACTGCCAGCAGCACCCCCTTCTCTCCAGACCCTGCCCTGCCCCCAACACCCCCACCTCCTCTCCCCCATCCCTCCCCATCAATCCATCGGACCACTGAAAGAAGCTGCCCTGGCTAGGGGTAAACCTGGCCGTTCTAACTTGTTCAAAGTCCCGAAGGGGGTGACAGAAGAGGGATAAGCAGCCAGCCAGCCAGCCAGCCCTCCCTCCCTCCCTCCCTCCCCTCCCTACACCCGGCAACAAGTCCAAGTGCCTGAAGGAGCCCGAAGGGAGGCCCCCACAAGCGTTCAAACGTCCAGCACCTCAAAGAAAGCCGGGCGGGGCGGTGGGGAATTCCGCCCGTTGGCCACAGGAGAGGACTCTGGGCAGAAATGACGCGGGCCAGCATCCCTGGCCAGGAAAGTTTCCCCGAAGGACGCTCCAACAAGGAGCTGGGTCTAGAGCCCAAATCTGCTCCAGCTCGGGCCGCGGCTGCGGGCTGCCAGGACAAGAAATCTCAAGTCCCAGGATCCAGCCCGGTCATCACACCTCCCTGGCGAGCGCCAGGCGCTCTTTCCAGCCTACCTGTTGTGCCCCGGCCCCGGCATCTCGCCTGCCTCGGTTCGTGCCCGGCTGGGGGCCCCCCCGATCAGCCCCCTCCTAACGGCCGGCCCGCCTGCCTCCCCATGTCGGGGGCTTCAGGCCCCAGCTTGTCCCTCCGGGGGGCCGGCACGGCTGCCCCATCGGTATGCCTGCGATGGGTGGTGCCCGCCTGGCAGCAGGTGCGTGTCAGATCCTGGGGGCCCCCTGGGCACCTTCGGGGTGACCTCCGCGCCCGGTGGTTCTTCTACAGGGAAGATGGGAGAGTGCGGGGCGCAGAGGGCCTGGGCCTTCGGGCTGGGGTCAGGAACTCGGGGACCGGCAGTGGGGCCCCTCAAACAAGGCCCAGGCGTGCACAGGTGGCCCGAGAGAGGTGAGGGCTGGATCCCGCCGCTGACGCTTAGAGATCGCCGGCTCCCACCTCCCCGAAAGAGGCCCGGCGCGCAGGGGGGAGGCCGCGACCCGACCAAGGTCACGGGCGGGGAAGGGGGGAAGGGAGGGAGGGGGAAGGGAAGAAAAGGGGGAGG
>NC_058130.1:784384509-784404649 GCF_016433145.1 Gracilinanus agilis | reverse complement strand
CCCCACAGCCCCCGCCCCTCCCCCGCGACCCCCCACCGAAAGGGGCGGGGGGGGGCACCCGGCTCCGCTCTCCCGACCCTGGCCCAGCTCGCACTCACCGGCTCTGGCTCCGCTCCCTCCCTCCCTCGCTCGCTCGCTCCCTCCTTCCCTCGCCCCGGGGCCAAAGGCGCCTCCTCAGCTCTAGCTGCGAAGACGCCGCCACCGACGGCGCCACCACCACCTCCACTGCCGCCTCTGCCTCCTCGGGGGCGGGGCCGAGCGGGGGCGGGGCGGGGCGGGCACGTGACCAGGGCTCCCCGCGCCGCGCACGCGCCCTGAGCCCGCAGCTGCCTGGGCCTGCGATGGGGCGGGGCGAGAGGCGGAGGAGGAGGGGAGAGAGGGAGGGAAAGGAAGCTGGGCGGTAGGAGCCAGAGGTAGAAGAAGAGGAGGAAGGGAGAGAGAGGAGGAGGGAAGGAAAGGAGGATGGAGGGAAGAAGAGGAGAGGGAGGGAGAGGAGGAGGGGGAGAGAAGAGGAAGGAGGAAGGAGGGAAAAGGAAGAGAAGTGGGGAGAGGGAGGGGAAGGAGGAGAAGGGACAGGGCGGAGGAGGAGGGAGGGGAGGGGGAAAGGAGGGACTAGTATAACTAGTAGGTGTCTGAGGCCCGATTTGAACTCAGGTCTTCCTGACTCCGGATCCAGTGTCACCTCGCTGCCCTCTTTTGTATTGTCTTCCTCTCTTAGATGGTAAGCTCTTTGGAGGCAAGGATTATCTTTCTTTTATGTGCTCACAGTGCCTGGCACATAGTAGGTGCTTAATTAATGTATATCGAATTGAGAATTGAAGCCTCCCTGGGGCCTCCTAAGGCACCCTACACCCCTTGCAACAGACAGGACCTCAAAGAATAAAAACAAACCTCCAAGTATCCACTAATGCTCTGCCTAGATGGACACCCTGCGATGAGCCGATTCCTCCTCCATATAGTCTCCTCTCGATCAGTGGAGGAACCCAGTTCCCTAGGACCAAACTGGTCACTCCCCTACTTCTGTCTAAGCTGCCTTACCCCCTCAGCTTCCCATTCTCTAATTCTGCTTGTCCCTTCCACCGTGAACAAATGAATGAATGAATGAATGAATGAATGAATGAATGAATGAATGAATGAATGAATGAATGAATGAATGAAAAGCATTCATGAAGGACTTACCATGAACAAAATGCTAGAAGTGCTGGGAAACATATGGAAAAGTACAAGAGGACGTACCCTCCAGGAGATCACATTCTGATGGAGAAGAATAAACACAGGGAAGATTTCAGCTGCAAAGATGGTCGTGCTTCTTCTTTAATCTCTTTTCCACTGATACAGTGAGATCAGTTTCTAATAGAACCATTTGACAGTACCAAGTGCTTTGGTGACAAAAGTGTTCTGTTCTGGGTCTTTGGTAGCCGGAGAGCCTTCAAGAACAGCTGCCATGTGACATCTCCTTAAGGGTTTCATGCCAGGATGATGGCAATGAGCTCTGGATTATAACTGATGCTCCTTCCTGGGCCCTTGGGTCCTTATTGGCCACCTTCCCTGTGACCTGATGGTGCAACCCCAGTTTCCAAGTCCATCGATAGGCAATTCTGTCCTCCTTGGTGGAAATGAATGTGCTCCTCTGGTAGGAGCAGGATGGAGTGAGTGAGAGCAGGAGAGCTCCAGGCTCATTGGTAGCTTTCCTTTAAGTTGCTGGGGGGTGTTTCAGGTATCCAGCTTTGAAAAAGGAAATGGTAGATGCCAACCCCACTTCAGGTCAATGGAGGAAAAGACTCTGGGAAGAAGCCAACAGGAGAGGAGGCAGCAGTCTCCAGGGGGTCCCTATCCTCAGCTTGCTAAACTAGAGACTTTGGGGAACTTCCCCTCGGGTGAGATCTAGGACTCTGACTTTGGTTCAACTGAGATATCTCACTCCAAATGGGAAAACTCTTTTATTCTATACTTTCTGGGATATATTCTCTTATGGATACTTTTTTTTAAACTTCTCTTTTGCTACTGATTTGGAGAAATGGGTATCTTGGCTAAGTGCTATGTGTTTTCACTGTGGAATTGGTATTTGGTGGACGAGGGGTCAACCATTGGGTACAGAGTTTGGGGGTCTTGCTTCCCTCCAGTAATAAACATTGATCAGAAATTAGATTAAACCCTCAAATCGCATCCCCTTAGACTTAGCTAAGGGAACAGATCAATAAAATTCTAGCTCAGCCTCCCCTTTCTCTGAAGAGAGCAAAATGGCAGCCTCTGCAACTAACTTACAGGACAGCTAGATGGTGCAGTGGATAGAGCACTGGGCTTAGAATCAGGAAGACTCATCTTTATGGGTTCAAATCCAGCCTCGGTCACTTAACTAGCTGTGTGACCCTAGACAATTCACTTTAACTCCATCTGCCTCCCTTTCCTAGCTATGTGACCCTGGGCAAGTCACTTAACCCATTGCCTAGCCCTTAATGCTCTTCTGTCTTAGAACTGATACTCAGAAGGTAAGGGTTTAAAAAAATTAAAGTGAGAACTGGCCATGATTTCAGGCATCTATTAGGGATCTTGGACTGTATCCCTGTGGATAAGGGAGAACATCAGAACATCATACTTTATTTTATTTATTTTTTTTAAACCCTTGTACTTCGGTGTATTGTCTCATAGGTGGAAGAGTGGTAAGGGTGGGCAATGGGGGTCAAGTGACTTGCCCAGGGTCACACAGCTGGGAAGTGTCTGAGGCCGGGTTTGAACCTAGGACCTCCCGTCTCTAGGCCTGACTCTCACTCCACTGAGCTACCCAGCTGCCCCCCATACTTTATTTTTAATACATTTCATGTTGGTAAAGTTATACCATATATTTACTTTATAAATCTAACTTTATTCTACATATGTATGTATAAAAAAACCATATTTCATATGAGGTCAGCAGGGGTTTACTTCTATCTGCCATTTGAGCTATCCAAGTAAATGTTGAAACCTTTCCCCCTTGGATACTGGGGCCTTGCTGTAGAAGGAGAAAAGAAGAGGGAACTCTGGGAGATACCTACAATTAGAGGGCATGACCTAGATGAGGATCCAGCAAAGAAGACAAAGAAGGAGCGAAGGGAAGGAGGGAGGGTACCAGGAGAGAGGAGTGCCCTGAAAACCTAGAGAGAATTGAGAATCGGGGAGGAAAGAGTGACCAACAGCATCAAAGACTACTGAGAACTCAAAGAGAATGAGGATTGAAGAAAGGCCATTGGAATCGTCAGTAACTCTGGAGAGAGCCCTTTTGGCAGAAGGATAAGGTCAGAAACCAGATCATAAAGGATTAAGAAGAAACTAAGAAGGGGGGCAGCTGGGTGGCTCAGTGGATGGAGAGCCAGGCCTAGAGATGAGAGGTCCTAGGTTCAAATCTGGCCTCAGACACTTCCCAGTTGTGTGACCCTGGGCAAGTCACTTGACCCCCATGGCCTACCCTTACCACTCTTCTGCCTTAGAACCAATACACAGTATTGACCAAAGGTAAGGGTTTAAAAAAAGAAGAAGAAGAAGAAACTAAGAAGAAAGAAAGTGAGCGCTCCTCTTGTAGCAGGTCTTTTGGGACAGTTTAGTTACCAAGATAAGAAGACATGTGGCTATAGTTAGCAGGGAAGGAGAGAGAGAATAAAAATAAGTGAAAGAGGGGTAGCTGTGTGGCTCAATGGATAAAAAAAACAGACTTGGAATCCAGGAGGTCCAGGATTCAAATGTGGCCTTAAACACTCCCCGGCTATGTGACCCTGAGCAAGTCACTTAACCCCAATTACCTAGCCTTTACCGTTTTTCTGTTTCTGAACCAATTCTTAGTATTGATTCCAAAAAGAGAAGGTAAAGGTTCTTTTTTTAAAGAAAAGAAAAAAATTGAAAGAGGGATTGCTAGGAAACACAATGGATAGAGTGTCAGGCCTGAAGACCGGAAGGCTTGGGTTCAAATCTTATCTCAGATACTTCCTAGTCATTTGACCCTGGGCAAGTCACTTAACCCCCATTACCTAGTCCTTACTGCTCTTCTGTCTTAGGGTAAAGGTTTAAAAAAATAAGTGAAAGAGGGGGAAGACAGAGAGAGGGGTCAAACTGTTACTTCTACACCATCCTTCCTTTTGAGCCCCTTGTCCCTTTGTCTTATCACTGACACAGTTTGCCAAACCCCAGTTCCCTCCTTCATTCTTTCCTCCATCACAGATGGCAGAAAAGGGCTCATGAAAATCAGGAAACCATGCTGACTGGGTGCAGGGCACTTTTGTAGTCTAATCATCTCAGCCAGGTCCTCAGTATAGTCAGACAATCCTTTGACTCCTTCCTAATTGATTCTCCCACTGTCCAGAGGCCTTTCCAAACCTCCCTGTCTCTCCCCTGAGGATCTTGCCCTGTTCTTCCCCAAAAACATTGAGGCCGTTTGCTGGGAGCATCCGCTATGGCCCTCTTCTTCATCTCACCCCATTCAGATAGCTTTCCCACCCCACTGTCTCCTCCTTCACTCCAGCCTTGGCTGAAGAGGATTCTTCTCTCCTTGTTCTTCTCCATGCACCCTTGGTATCTTCTGCCCCCTTTCTGGCTTCTCCAGCAGATGGCTCCCACTATCATCTCTATTCTCTTAGCTCTAGTCTTTCCTTATCTACTGACTGTCCATCCTGCCTAGAAGCATATACCTTGGTGTCCCCATTCCCCAAAACCCCCTCACTTGATCCCTTCATCCCTGCTTGGCTACCTTCCTTTGTCTCTCCACTCTTGGTGGCTAAACTCCTTAAGAAGACAGTCAACACACCAGTGCCTCCATTTCATTGTCTTCTGCCTTCCTTCTCAACTCTCGAGCCTTGTCATTCAACTGAAACTGTTCTCTAGGTAGCAGTGCTTGCTGAACTGATGAAACAAACTCATGGTCCTTTTTTTCAGCCTTTAGCCTTCTAGTCTTGGCCACTGCAGATCACCTCTTCTCCTCGAGATCCTGCATTTCTGGGATACTGATCTCTCTCAATCCCATCGCTCCTTTTTAGCGTCTGTGGCTGGATGGCCACGCCGGCTACCTGGGTCCTCTTCCCTTCTCCCTCTCTGCTACTTTTCTTAGTGATCTCATCCCAGAGAATGAATTGTCATCTTTATGCTGATTATGCTCAAGTGCAGTCATCCAGCCTCTACCTACATCTCTCCTGGGCTCCAGTCCTGCACTGCCAACTGCCTTTTGGATTTTTCAAGCTGAGCATCCCCTAGACGAGATATTTTAATTCAACGTGTCCAAAACTGAATTCGTTATCTCCCCACCTCAAATAAACCCCTTCCCTCTTCCTCTACTTCCCTATTACCCTAAAGATTTCTACCAACCTTCTAGTCTCAAAAGCTTGGGATCATCGTCACTTTATTCCTTCTCACCACCATATCTAGTTTGTAGACTTATCCTGTTGATCCTGCCTCAGGTAACATCTCTCATGCGCCCTCTTCTCTCCTCTGTTGCTGTCACCTCTCTGGTGCAAGCCCTCAGCATCTTACATCCTCTGTTGGCTGTATAGTGGATCGAATCAGAAGTTCAAAACCTGCCTTAGAGGGGGCAGCTGGGTAGCTCAGTGGATTGAGAGTCAGGCCTAGAGACAGGTTCAAATCCGGCCTCAGACACTTCCCAGCTGTGTGACCCTGGGCAAGTCACTTGACCCCCATTGCCCACCCTTACCACTCTTCCACCTATAAGCTAAAACACAGAAGTTAAGGGTTTAAAACAAACAAAAAAAAAATTAAAAAAAAAAAAAAAACCCTGCCTTAGAGTTCAGTATCTAGCTCTACCACTTACTATGAATGAATGAATGAATGAAGTACATTTTTAAGGACCTGCTATGTGCTTAATGACACTAGAGGTACAAATACAAAAGGAAGACAGTCCCAGCCACTTAAGAGATCCAAGAACCCCAGCAACTCCGAGCTGAAAGGGACCTCTGAGGCAGGTCCTTCAACCTGTACCTGAAACAAGAGGGCCTTTCACAACATTCCTGCCAAGGGTTCATCTGGGCTTTGCCAGAGGACCACCAAAGAGTGTGTAATTGGAAATCTAGTGCCTTTGAACTACATTTCCCAGGAGCCCACTGACTCCCTGTTGTTACGTGCTGACGTAGACAGGAGATAAATTGGGTGGTCTTCTGTGGCTAGCACTCTTTTCTTCCTGGGTTGCAACTTTGATGGAGCAAGCTGTTTGAACAGGTAGATTAGCCATGGGCACATGGTTTTATTTTTACCTTTTTATTCCTTTACTTCTAGTTATTATTAATAAATATTATAAAATATGATATATTGAAATGATTGTATATTAATTTTAATCTTTACAAGAGAAAGGAATCTGCTACCTCCCAAGGCAGCCTAAAATAGGTAACTAAATAAATACTGGGCCTAATAGGAGTTGGGGCAATGGAGGGAATCTTTTGTTAAATAAGTTAACTGCCTAACAAACAGGTAAATAGGGGAAACACACCCACTACTCTAAATACAAGACACAGCCAGGAGTGAGTTTAAAGTAACAGGAGAGGGAATGACAGTTAACTCCCTCCCCAACTGCCTCCTTAGACCAGCCTGGGTTTCAGTTCAAACTTATGAGTTCTTTAGTTGGTGTTAGAGAAGGAAGCACACATGGGAATACAAAACACTAAACACTATTTAATGAAACGAGGGAAGGTGAGTGGGAGAGGTTTAATGGACTACTGACTAAGACCCAGCCAACTTTATCAGATATATTGGGCTGGCTGATTTCTCTGTCTTCAGCTCAAACAGGAGTCTGGCTGAATCAGGGTGGCTGGTGAGCCTATCAAGGGTTTTCTCACTCCACTGGAGACACCGGTCCAGACGAATCCTTGATGGCACAGGAACAACCTCTCGAACAGCCAATAAATCCAGACTGTGGAGACAGACACACTGTAACTGGTCCACCCAGATACAAGGTCTTGATCTCCCTCAGTCAAGGCACTTAGTTGATTCAAAGTAACTGGTTTCCAAGAGATGGCAGAATCACAGCTCACAAGCTTCAATCTCCAGCTCTGCCAGTTCCAACCAACACCCTCTTCAGACTTGCTGCTATATTCCTTCTAAGAATGTCCACATCAGCCAGCCCACTCTCTGTCTTTTACTGCTCACATATTCATATCTACCTTACCTATATGTTCTACCTTATATTTACCTACAACGAGCCCTTCCACTTTGGGACAGTTCTCATCTTCTCCCAAGCCTAAATGTATGGGATTTACCCTATGTGTGTTCACTCCCAAATCTTAATCCCTTCCTGAGAGGCCCTTTCTTCTTTGGAGCTATCTCCCTACCAGCCCTTCTCCACTTTGGCCATCATCTCCCAATGGGAGAAGCCATCCTTGTTTCCACCTCTTACCTGCTGAAACCGTGGCCTCCTTCTCTAGGATCACTTTGGGCTCTGATTGGTGAACTCTTCCTTGAACTTGCCCTATCTAGGCCACTTCACCCTCAGACCAATTTCTAGTTCTCCTTTATGTGCTATTGGCTTTCCCAATAAACTAGAAGTTCTTCAAGGGTAGGGACTTGTCTTTCTTCTGTTTGTACCTCCAGTGTCATTAAGCTCATGGTAGGGGCTTAATAAACCCTTTCATTCATTCATAGTAAGTGGCAGAGCTAGATTCCAAAACTTTGGCTTCTAGGCACAGGATGCCCATGCTGCCTCCTGTTCCCAGGTTCACAGAGTTTCAAAGTCAGAAAGGATCTCAGGGGCCATCTAGTCCAATCCATGCAGCCCAATATTCCCCACCATAATAATCAAGTCAGCGGCAGGCTAGCCCTTCTGGTGGGAGGGCTTACAGAGCCCTTTTTAGGGCTGCTCATCCACCTTTGGTGTCCACCTGGCACCCAACTCTCACCTGTGGCTCTAAGAAGCTGTAGCATGGTCAGTGGCCACATGTTGGTAAAACCATTTTGGCAGAAAGCTAAACCAGGCTTCAGACCTATTAGTGAGTTAAGAGGACTCATGTGAAGGCATGTGAGGACTTCACCTGGTGGAATAGACAGATGAGAACAATTTGTTCCAAAGGCCACGAAGGCAGTAGAAGCAGGTACCCTGGTGTACCTAGAGCCTGGCCAGACACGGAAGATGCCAAGGTGATCTACTGCATCCCAGGCTATTACCAGGCAGTCTGACTTTCGTCCCGCCACTGGACTTGGATGACTCTGGAAGAGAGAATGAGGCTGATGACTTTGTGCAACTCTGCCTCACTGAAAGCCAACTCACTATGTCATTGGTCCTCTTTGAAAACAAAGGATGAGCAACAACAAAGAACCGTCCACCTTCCAAGGCAGCACATTCTACCTCTTTTCCCTAACATCAAACCTCAATTTATCTATAGGCCAAACAAGCCTGATCTCTTTCACCTGATTCACTCGTATAAAGATGGTTCAGGGATTTATAGCAGCATTAAGGGTATAGCTGGTGTAGTACTTGGTGTAGCCACCAAGGCTTCAAGCCTAGGGCTATGAGCAGAATAACTGAGCATGCTTGGTCCTCAGTTTAGGGAGGTCCCTACATGGATGTGTGGATAGAGCCTCGCTGGTCCCCCCAATTCTCCACTCAGGCCTTCCTTTTGAAGTAACTCCCTGAGACTTATGAGAAAGAAAACTAGTCACACTCAGAGGAAGAACTGTGGGAGGAGAAACATAGAGGAAAAACAACTGCTTGAACACATGGGCTGATGGGGATATTATTGGGGATATAGACACTAAACAATAACTCTAGTCCAATTATCAATAATTTGGAATTAGGTCTTGATCAATGTACATTTAAATACATGTAAAACCCAGTGGAATTGTGGGTCGGCTAAGGGGGGTTAGCAGGGTTTGGGGGAGAGGGAAAGAACATGAAACATGTAACTAGGGGGAAATATTCAAAATAAAAATTAAAAAATAAAATAAATAAATGAAGTAACTCCCTGAGGTTCTCTTTAAGGGAATGAAGAAGTCATACCACAATTCATAGTTAACTAACTTGGTAGATGGTTGTCCTCAGCCCACAGGCTATTACTGTTTTTCCCCTATGGAGTGTGACAGTGAAAAGAAAGGCATGACTGAAGAGGCAACTAGGTGGTTCAGTGGGTAGAGAGGCAGGCCTAGAGATAGGAGGTCTTGGGTTCAAGTCTGGCCTCAGAAACTTCCTAGATATGTGACCCTGGACAAGTCACTTAACCCCCATTGTCTAGCCCTAGAACCAATACACAGTCTTGATTCTAAAATGGAGGGTAAGGAGTTTGTTTGTTTTTAAAGGGACATTGACCGAAACAAAATCAAAAGTAAAGAGTCATAGCTTTAAAGCTGGAAGAGACAGTCGAGGTCATCTAGTCCAAACCTCCCATCGCCACCCCTTTTAGACAGTATTGCTAGAGCATTCCGGGGCCTTGCTACTCACCGTGTGTGTCAGCAAGCATCGAGACAGCCACGTACGCGGCATCTTATGGTGTATGCACGACACACACCAGCAGGAGCAGATGGCTGTTGTGTGTCTTACATTCCTCAGAGGAGAATGTTCTATATAATATAATAACACATGTAGTATTCTCTCTCTTTCCATTAGCACAGGGCCTGGCAAATAATGGGCACTTAGTGTTTGTTAAAATGAACCAAAGCTAGTCAACAGAGCGAGAGTGAGTGAGTGAGACAGACAGACTGACAGACAGATAGAGTAGCTTACAAAGCAGTTTGGGGTAAGATCAGTGAGGGCCGGGGCAGGAAAAGGGACTTACTGGGATGCTTAGATTAGCTGTCCTTGTCCTTTGTACTAGAAGAGAACCAAAATGACCTCGTTATGTTGAGGTCAGCGTCCAGCATGTCAGATCGTATCCACTGGAACCAATATGAGCTCCGAAGGCTCTACCACGGGCGGGCATGAATAGCTCATATGAACATTTGGGGACGGAGATGCCTACATTTGCACATCTCGTGCTTTTTTTGAGCTACTCCAATTCTGCTTTGCTCATAGAGCACAGCCCCTTCTTCTTCTTCTTCTTCTTCTTCTTTTTTTTTTTTTTTTTTTTAATTTTAAACCCTTAACTTCTGTGTATTGACTTATAGGTGGAAGAGTGGTAAGGGTAGGCCATGGGGGTCAAGTGACTTGCCCAGGGTCACACAGCTGGGAAGTGTCTGAGGTCGGACCTGAACCCAGGACCTCCCGTCTCTAGGCCTGGCTCTCAATCTACTGAGCTACCCAGCTGCCCCCATACAGCCCCTTCTTTGATATGGGCACGCCATGCAGGCCAGGCCAGTGCCAGTGTTTCCCATATCTCAGTCTATACCAGAGTTCTCATTTATTTATTTGTTTGTTTGTTTGTTTATTCATTTATTCATTCATTTATTTATGTTTGTTCATTCATTCATTCATTTATTTATGTTTGTTCATTCATTCGTTTGTTTGTTTGTTTGTTTAAAAATTTTAAAACCCTCACCTTCCATCTTGGAGTCAATATTGTGTATTGGCTCCCAGGCAGAAGAGTGGTAAGGGCAGGCCATGGGGGTCAAGTGACTTGCCCAGGGTCACACAGCTGGGAAGTGTCTGAGGTCAGACCTGAACCCAGGACCTCCCATCTCTAGGCCTGGCTCTCAATCCACTAAGCTACCCAGCTGCCCCCTATACCAGAGTTCTTGAGAGAGACATTGAGAGTGTCCTTGTATGGCTTCTTCTGACCTCCACGGGAGTCCTTGCCATGTATGTATAAGATCTCCTTTAAATAGTCTTTTAGGTGAAAAACATTTGGCTTTGGAACAACATGGCCAGCCCATTGGAATGGAGCTCTTTGCAGTAGTCTGAATGCTTGGCAGTTGAGCTGGAGAAAGAACCTCAATGTCTTGTGAGGTGATCTTCAGAATCCTTCTGAGATGTTCTAGATGGAAGAGATTCAGTTTCCCAGCATGGCTGACTGTCCACGTTCCATAGGTTTCACAATGAGCTCAGAACAACAGCTCCGTAGACCTTCAGTCTGGTGGGCAGCTGGATACCTCTTCTCTCTCACACTTTCCTCTAGAACCTCCCAAACACTAAGCTAGCTCTGCAGTGTATGTATGCATCACCCTCATCATCCATGTGGACATCCCTGGAAAATATACTACCAAGTAAGTGAACTTAGCCAGAGCATCCACAATTTCTCCGTTTGCTGTATCTGATGGCTGTGTGGACGGTGCGGTGCTGGCTGGTGGAGAACCTCCTTTTTGGGGTGTTAATTGTCAAATGTAGCCCAGGAGACGGAATTGACCCAGGCTCTGTTGTATCTCAGTCTTAGTGGCTGCACTCTGGGTTCAATCATCAGCAAACAGAAAAGTTAAAAAGAAAAGAATATGTTCTTTGGCGGATCCATTTACACCAGACCAAAGGAAGCAATATCTTCTTTATAGGTCTGTTAGTTAATGAGTATTTGTTCAATTCCCACAGTGGTAAGAAGTGCCCCACCTGGAATCAGGGAGACTCGTCTTCCGAGCTCAGATACATCCTCAGACACTTACAAGTTGTGTTCAGCAAAAGGTATTCAGGGAAGATTAGCACCTCTGGTGCCCTTTTCAGGGCCACTTTCCTTCTGTGGTATCCACCTGCTCCCCAGCTCTCCCTGGGGCTCCAAGAAGCTGTAGCATGTATAGCAGCCACACCAGGCAACCGAGGCTAAACCCATTGAGGGCAACTGACAGGCCTCAAACCCATCAGTGAATTGGGTAGTATCTACCCCAGGCATGTGAAGACTTCTCCCAGTGGAAGGGGTGGGTGAGAACAATTTGTCCCAACAGTCACAAAGGGGCTGAAGCAGATGCTGTGGAGTGCTAAGAGTTTGGTCAGACATAGAAGATGCCATGGTCAAACACTGCATCCTAGGCCACCACCAGTCATCCTGACTTTTGTCTTGTCACTGGACACTAATGACTCTGCCTCTCTTAAATCCAAAGTCATTTGGACCCTGTGAAAATGGAATGAACAATATTCTCACTACTTTGGTTGAGCTCCCTTTCTAGTCAAGGACTGATGAAACAACTTGGAAAACAGAGGGGACCATACTAGACACGGAAAAGGCCCCAGCTCAGGGCCACAGTGCCAGTGATGCCCAGAGCTACCCAGTGTAGCAGCTCCTGGGACTTCCTGATATCCCCAGCTGCCCCCACCAAAAAAATTCTGAAGAAATGAATGCCTTAAAAAACAGAATAGGGGGAAGCTGGGTGGCTCAGTGGATTAAGAGCCAGGCCTAGAGACAGGAGGTCCTAGGTTCAAATCCAGCCTCAGACACTTCCTAGGTGTGTGACCCTGGGCAAGTCACTTGACCCCCATTGCCTAGCCCTTACCACTCTTCTGCCTTGGAGCCAATACACAATACTGACTCCAAGACAGAAGGTAAGGGTTTAAAACAAACAAACAAAAAAACCAAAAATACAGAATAGGCCAATTGGTAAAAGAGATATGAAAATCCAATAAAGAGAAGAACTTCTTATAAAGCAGAATTGGCCAAATGGAAAAAAGATACAAGAATGCACTGAAGAGAAGAACTTTAAAAGAGGATTTGCCCTATGGAAAAAAAGGGACAAAAATTCACTGAGGAAAAGAATTCTTTACAAAGTAGAATTGGCCAAATGGAAAAAGAGGTACAAGAGCTTAAGAAAATTATGCCTGAAAATTGAGAATTGGGCAAGTGGAAGCTAATGATTCCATTAGACATTAAGAAACAATCAAACAAAGTCAAAAGAATGAAAAAATGGAAGATAATGTGAAATATTTCATTGGTAAAACAAATGACTTGGAAAATAATTCCAGGAGAGTTAATTTGAGAATGATTGGACTACCTGAAAGCCACGATGAGAAAAAGAGCTTAGATATTATCTTTTAAGAAATTATTAAGGAAAACTGCCCTGATATTCTAGAACCACAGGGCAAAATAGAAATGGAAAGAATCCATTGACCCGAAAGAAAAACCAAAAGGGATAATTCCCAGGAATATTATAACCAGATTGCAGAACTCCCAGATCAAGTAGAAAATATTGCAAGCAAACAAAAAAGAAACAATTCAAATACTGTGGAGCCACAGATGGGAGAGCACAAGATTTAGCAGCTTCTACGAATTAAAGGGTTGGAGGGCCTGGGAATATGATACTCCAGAGGGCAAAGGAGCTAGAATTTCAACCAAGAATCCCTAACTAACCCAGGAAAACTGAACATTATCCTTCAGGGGTTTAAAAAAAACAAAAGGGGGTATTCAATGAAATAGGGGACTTTCAAGCATTGCTGATAAGAAGACCAGAGCTGAATGGAAAATCTAACTCTTAACTACAAGACTCAAGGGAAGCATGAAAGTAAACAAAATCTCCAGACATTTAATAAGGTTAAATTGTGTATATCCCTACATGGGGAGATGACTCTGAAATTCCAAAGAACTTTATCACTTTATTAGGGTAGTTAGAAGGAGTATACATAGAGGGCAAGTTGAGTTGAATGTGATGGGATGATATTAAATTAAATTAAGACCTGAGAAAGAGGAATGCATTAGGAGGAGGAAGAAGGGGAAAATAGAATGGGGTAAATTATCTCACATAAAAGAGGCATGAAAGAACTGTTACAGTGGAAGAGAAGAGGGGAGGTGGGGAGGGGAGCAAGTGAACCTTACTTTCATCAGAATTGACTCAATGAGGGAAGAACATACACAACCAATAGGGCATGGAAATCTATCTTATCCTACAGGAAAGTAGGAGGGGAAGGGGATAAGAGAAGTGGGGCGGGGCTGATAAAAAAGAGGACAAATTGGGGGAAGTGGTGATCAGAAACTAAGCAGGGGGGAATAGAATGGAGAGTAATACAGAGCAATCATAATGGTGCAATTTTTTTTACAAGTCTAATAAAAGCCTCATTTCTCAAATACATAGAGAAAGGAGTTGAATATATAAGAATACAAACCATTCCCCAGTTGATAAATGGTCAAAGCACATGACCAGGCAGTTATCAGACAAAGTAATTAAAGCTCTCTTTAGTCATGCAAAAATGCTCAAAATCACTATTAACTAGAGAAATGCAAATTAAAACAACTCTGAGGTGTCACCCCACACTTATCAGATTAGAGGTTGCCACAGAAAAAGAAAATGACAAACGTTGGTGGTGATGTGGGAAAACTGAGACACAAATGCACTATTGGGGGAGTTGTGAACTGATTCAATCATTCTAGAGAACAACTTGGATCTTTGTCTAGTGGGTTATAAAACAGTACATATCTTTTGACCCAGCAATACTATTACTAGGTTTGTATCCCAGAGAGATAAACAACAACAACAACAACAACAACAACAAATACACACAAAAAAATCCCAAACAGATTTTTTAAAAATTCCAAAGAGTTAAAAAACAAAAATTAAGAAAATATTTAAAGCAGCTTTTTGTGGAGCAAAGAATTGGAAAGTGAGGGGGAAAACTTAGCAACTGGGAAATGGCTAAGTAAGTTATAATATACGATTGTAATGGAATACTATTGTGCTGTAAGAAATGATAAGGAGGAGGAACTCAGAAAATCCTGGAAAGACTTACACAAACTGAAACAGAGTGAAATAAGCAGAAATAAGGAGAACATTACACTGTGACAGGAATACAACAATGAACAACTGTGAATAATTTAGCTATTCTCAGCAATACAATGATCCAAAACTATCCCAAAGGACTCTTGATTTAAAAAAAAAAAAATACCATCTGCTTGCAGAGAAAAAGAACTGAAAGAGTATGAATCCTGACCAAAGTGAACTTTTTCACTTCCTTAATTTTTTTATTTGTTTCCTTCCACAAAAAGATTAAAATGGAAAAAAGTTTTACATGATTACACATGTAAAATCCATATAAGATTGTTTATACTATCTCAGGGGGTAGCGGGGATTGGAGAGGGAGGAATTTGAGACTCAATATTCTTTGGAAAATGTTGGAAACCATTTTTTTAATCCTTAATTTCTGTGTATTGGCTCATAGGTGGAAGAGTGGTAAGAGTGGGCAATGGGGGTCAAGTGACTTGCCCAGGGTCACACAGCTGGGAAGTGTCTGAGGCTGGATTCGAGCCTAGGACCTCCTGTCTCTAGGCCTGACTCTCTATCCACTGAGCTACCCAGCTTCCCCCGGAAACCATTTTTACATGTAATTGAAGAAAAAATAAAATTAGATTTTTTCAAAATAGACATCTAAAAAAAAAAGGAAGGGAATATAGTAAAGCAAGTATAAGTCAAATGAAGTCAGTTATGTTATCCCCCAAATCTACTTTAGACAAGAGTTTAGACAACAAAGGAACAAGCATATTAAGAGCCTACTGTTTGCCAGGCTAGGCAGGAAGGTGGCAGAGCACTGAACCTGGTATCCCTATGTTCAAATTTGGCCTCAGACATTACGTAGCATTTGCCAGTTTCCAAGGCATAAATGCTCATTTTACATATTTTACATCTAGCTTTCAGTACAAACTGGCTTCAGCATCACTCTGGCAGGAATTGAAGTCTCAGATATCTTTATCCTTTTCTTTCATTCTCTGATTCTTGCTGTTATCGCTAAGGCCAATGTGCAACTGCTGTGTCTTATAGAATTAGGAGCAAAGAAAAGGAAAATTCAACTAGCCTGCCCCTAGTTACTTTGTCCTTCATGTCCTGAATTTAGAAAGCATCTCAGTATACTGCAAAGTCCTGCAGAAGACTTAGATTCAAATCCCGACACTGACAAATCGGTGGACTTCCAATATGGTATTTCCACTTCTCATGGTGTGCTCTCCATCAAAGCTATATAAATAAGATGACAATATACAACCTAGTCATACTCCTTTTCCCTTAAACCAATTAGTTGTTCCATCTTCAATTCTAATTTTTGCCAATTGGCTGCATACATGATTCTTCCTTGAGGGACAATTAAGATGATCTGGGACTCCCAGCTTTTTTAGGATTTGCCATGTTTTGTTTTGATCCACATAGTTCAAAGCTTTAGTAGTCAATGCAACAGAAGTAGATGTTTTCTGGAACTCCCTTGTTTTTTTCCCCAATCCAGAGAATGTTGGCAATTTGGTCTCTAGTTCCTTTGCCTCTGCTGATAATTTTCTGTTCACATATCATTGAAGCCTAGTTTGCAAAATCTTAACCATAACCTTGCTGGCATTTGAAATGAGTACAATTGTTCATTAGTATTACTATTATTATTTGAACATTCTTTTGCATCATCCTTCTATAGGACTGGGATGGGATATAAATTGATCTTTTCTAATCCTGGGACCAGTGGTTGAGATTTCCAAATTTGCTGGCATACTGAGTACAATACTTACATCTCTTTTAGGATTTTAAATCCCTCTGTTAATTATTTTCTGTTTATCCTATATATAGCCTATTTTGTATATATTTGTTTGCATGTTTCTCCCATATTAGACCATAAGTTTCTTAAGGGCAAGGGCTGTCTTTTGCCTCTTCTTGTATCCCCAGAACTTAGAATAGTGCCTGTAACATAATAAGTGCTTAACAAATGTTTGCTGAGTTCCTTATAAAGTGTAGTGGATAGAGTACTGGGCTTGGAATCAGAAAGACCCATCCTCCTGATTTAAAATCCAGTCTGGGATACTGCAGTTCTGCTCAAGTCAATTCACTCTGTTTACCTCAAGTTTCCCCATCTGTTAAAAAAAAAAAGTGGAGAAGGAAATGGCAGACCGCTTCAGTATCTTTGCCAAGGAAACCTCAAACTGGATCAGGAAGAGTCAGATATGACTGAAGAGGACAGAACAACAACAAATGTTTACTGACTGATTGCTCTAGATCAGTGATGGGCAAACTTTTGAGCTTGGTGTGTCAAAATTCACCCAAAAAATGAGCATAACTCGGGTGGTGTGTCACTTTGAGGAAAAAAATTCCATCATTTTGAGATATTTATAGTTTAACTAACAAAAATGTATAATTGTAATATATAACTATTTAATAAACCAAAATAGGTAAATTAATATAGGTAGAATTGTCATCTATAGTGCACAGAGTGCCTACACTACACTTCAGCAAATGTTTCATCTTCCGCATTGTGTTAGTGGAAATTTGGGGTTCATTTGAGCCTTAAATATTTAGATATGTGACATAAACTTCCTGTGGACGTTTAGGGGACTTGGAAACTACATTTCCCATGATTCCTCTTGTAATACAGGTAGACAGGAAGTGTGCTTACGTAGCCGAACAGTATAAGTACTCCTAATGTCACTGGGGGAGGTCTCTTTCATAGGAGGCAGCAAGGTGGGAGAAGGTATGGTGGGCGATTTGAATTAGATCTTAGCAGGCACATGGTCTTCTTTATTTTACCAACATGGCTTTAATTAAAATATTAATACTTCTATTTACATCCATCTATATCCATTTTAATCGTTACAGCACGCAACCCCATACTTCTCTGTATGCGGCCTCATGCGACTACGTGCCATCGAAAATGGCTACGTGTGTCAGTGCTGACACACATGCCATAGGTTTGCCATCACAGCCCTAGATATTGTGGTACATAATATACATGGCCTAAGGGATGGGATAGGTGGGGCACCATGCAAGGCCCATCCCTTCTTCTTCTCTAGAAGCCCTTAGAGAATTTCTCTGGAATCTCACTCCTAAGAACTTTTTTTTTTAAACCCTTACCTTCACAGAAAAGTAGTAAGGGCTAGGCAATGGGGGTTAAGTGACTTGCCCAGGGTCACCCAGCTGGGAAATGACTGAGGCCAGTTGTGAACCCAGGCCATGGTTCTCTCTCTGTCTGCTGAGCCACCTAGCTGCTCTCTGAGCTTACTTTTTAAACCTCCCACTATCAGCAGGACATTAAAATAGCCAGACCGGACCAACATTTTTTTTACCTTTTGGATGCTTCAAAGAGTTAGGAAATTGCAGAGGTGAAAAAAGCCATATTGCTTCTGAGATCTGAAGACCGCTTTCCTATTCTACCCTGAATCTCCCCTCCTCCAGAGTAAGCAGTCCCAGTTCCTCTAACCACTCTGGATATACCATGAATGTGAAGCTCTTCACCATCCTACATCTCTTCAGTGGAGTAGTTTTAAGTTTTTTACTGCCATTCTGTGGCCCCCAGAATGAACGAATGAATGAAAATGCATGTCCTTGGCTCTCACAGTGTGCCTCCAGTTCTCTCTGAAGAACTCTGGCATCGATTATGAGACATGGGAGACACTGGCACAGGACCATCCAGCATGGCACAGTGTGCCCACATCCAAGGGTGAACTGTGTTCTATGAGCAAAACAGCATGGTGGTAGCTCAGAGCAAATGTAGAAAGTCTTCCATCCCAAAAGTCCGTGCAGGATACATGTGCCCGACCTGTGATATAGCCTTCTGAGCTTCTATTGGGCCAATCAGACACATTCGAACACACCACACAGTGAATCCAACATGGTGGCGTCATTTTAGTCTTCTTTGAGTATGAAGGAGAGCATCAACCAACAGGGCTCAACTCTTACTCTAGTGGAGGACCCAATACACTACTGGAAGGTTCAACTGCAAATCAGTTGGAAAGTCAAAGTCCCTAGGGGGCAGGAGCAAAGCAGACTTTCTCAAGTGTCATTTAAATGGAAATTCCATTATCTTTTTTTCCCCTTAAATCTGAGAATCAATACTGTGTATTGATTTCTAGGCAGAAGATTGGGAATGGCTTGGCAGTAGTGGTTAAGTGACCCAGAAGTATATAAAGTCCCCAGAAGTATATAAAGTCAAATTTGAACCCAGGACCTCCTGTCCCTGGGCCTGGCTTTCAATCCACTGAGCCAAATTCCATTCTCTTTCTGAGGTCAAACCATTTGGCAGCACAGAGGACTTCGGGGGGGGGGAGGGGGGCAGGAATATTCTCTTCTAGGCCTTCCATGTAACTATGGCTACTCTGGGGGCAGAGGCCCAGCTAGGCTGCATCTCCTCTTCCTCCTTCCTCTCATATGTGTCTTCTCTTTCTCTTCCTTCTTCTTTTTCTCCCTGGGCTGGAAGAAGGGCTGGTATTCCAGGAGGTTGTGAACTCAGAGCTTACCTGTCCAAGAGGCAATTGGTTGGCAATTGGTGGTGCTGGTGGCAGGGATGGCAGACTCTCAGATACAGGGTTGCTCCCCCTCAGTGATGTCTTCAGAGGTTAGGCTAGAAGCAAGGCTGGTGTTCTGGGAGGCATTGCTGTCCCTTGAGCTCTTAGGCTCTAGGCTCTGGGCTCTGGGCTGTCTCTACTGGAGGTTAGAGAGGTGGTAGCAGTCGTTTGACCCACCAGGTAGGTGCTAATATGCTGCCTTCCCATCTCTCAGGAGGCCTAGCTGCTTGAACTAAGCTAGTTTGTCCATTGGGACAGCTAGGTGGCTCAGTGGATAGAATACAGAACCTGGAGTCAGGAAGACTCGTCTTCTTGAGTTCAATTCTGCCCTCAGACACTTATCAGCTGGACAAGTCATTTAACTCTACTTGCCTCAGTTTCCTTATCTATAACATGAGCTGGAGAAACTACTCCAGTATCTTTGCCAAGAAAATCCCAAATGGAGTCACCAAGAGCTGGACACCATTGAAAATAGCTGAATAACAACAAAGTGTTTGCCTCTTTGTAGTTGTGATGGTGGACAGTAGGCCCCTTCTCCATAGGATTCGGCCCCTTGGACGACTCAGAGGCCAGGCTGGCAGCAGAGTGGGTGGTCCTGGTAGTACCAAGCCACTAGTTCTGACTGGAGGGCAGAGTCCAAGACTAGAAACAACTGCCTCCCATTTCCTGGAAGTTACACCTCTGTTAGTACACTCTGAGGCCACGCTTTGGGGGCTAGCGCTGACTAGGGAGTCCCTTTATTTGCTTTTTTCCCAGACTTGGGTTGTTTGTACCTCCAAGGGTCTAAGCCTCTATAATCTGGAGCTCAGGGTTAGCTTATTTACAGAAGGTCCTTCTCGGAGATGCCTTGTATGGCCGGAGAGCTGGGGAGAAGAGAAATCTTCTTTCCTGACTCAAGGGAGGAGATCTCTGATTCCAGGCCCTCTTGAGGGAGAAATAAGAAGAGGAGAGGAGAGGAGAGGAGAGGAGAGGAGAGGAAAGGAAAGGAAAGGAGAAGAGAAGAAAGGAGAGGAGAGGAAAGGAGAGGAAAGGAGAGGAGAGGAAAGCAGAGGAGAGGAAAGCAGAGGAGAGGAGAGGAGAGGAGAAGAGAGGAGAGGAGAGGAGAG
>NC_058130.1:784351681-784380137 GCF_016433145.1 Gracilinanus agilis | reverse complement strand
CGGACCACCAGGACTGCCAAGGACTTCCTTCTTCCCCACCTCTGGGGCGTTGTTAACTGGGACCCGGGACGGGAGGCGGGTTCGGCATCTCGGGCCAGGCTGCGTACCAGGTGGAGGGAACTCGAGAACGGCTTCTTCAGTGAAAAGGTCAGGCTGTCCTCTTCCCCGAGGCTAGTCAAGTCCGGGCCGGAGGTTCCGCGTCAGGAACTCGGGATTCTGGTCCCGGTCTTGGGTTGGAGGTCAGGATGAGTCCCGGGCTGTCAGGCAGCGCTCGCCCAATTGCCGCACCCAGGACTTCATTTCCCAGCATGCTTCCGGGGAGGCGCAGGCGCACTCTTAGCGTCGGCCCGCCGGCCCCGCCTTCCCTTCCGGGTCGGGCTTCGCAGCCCCGACAGCTTCCGGGTCAGGCGGAGGCTGCGGCTGAGGCTGCGGCGGCGGCGGCGGCGGCTCCGGAGGCGGGCGAGAGGCGGGCGCGGAGCCGAGGCCGGGCCAGGCCGCGGACCATGGACGTCGCGGGCCAGGAGAGCGACTGGCGCAGCGCCTCCTTCCGCCAGAAGCTGGTCAGTCAAATGTGAGTAGGGCCGCCCAGCCCTCCCCGACGTCCTCGGGGCTGTCAGCGGGGCTCGGACCCGAGCCGTTTCCCCGCCGTGTTGGGTCGGAAGCAGAGACTGAGGCTGTCGGGGGAGAGGTGGCTCTTGGACCCGAGCCGGGCCAGAGCAGGACCCCTGCAGAGCCCGAAGGGAAAGGCCGAAAGTTCTGGGCGCAGGGTAGAGGGTGTCGGGGGGCTATCCACCACCCTGATGCAGCGGTGGCCGCGGGGCAAAGTTGCGTAGGTGGGAGATGGGCGAGGCCAGGGTGAGGGCGGTTTTCGAGCCAGCCAGGTGGATGAGCCCCAGGCTTGGTTCTTGTCGCGGGTTCGAGTTTTCCGAAACGCGAGTGACAGGACCAGTTCGTGGCTTTCCCTCCTCCGCCAGTCCTCCACCGGCCCATTAGAAAGGAATTCTCGAGTCTGAGGAGGCGCGTCCACCGGACAGCTTCGGAGTTGGGGGGATAGAGCGCCGGCTCCGGGGACCGGGACCGGCCTCTGTTTCCCCATCCTGAGCCAGGCAGGTGGACTAAGGCGCTCTCTGTTCCCTGCCAGCTCTGACCCCGGGAACTTTCTCTTCCCATCTCTATTTCGGGGTCTTCAGTGAATGAAGCGGGGGAGGGAGCGGCAGTGACCGGCACTTTGAACTTTCTCCCCCACCACCACCACCACATCCCCACCTCTCCTCTCTCCACCCCACCCTTAGCCTGTCTGCTGGGTGAGTCATGCCCATTGTATGCAAGCTCAGCCCAGGAGCCTTTTCCCCTCTTCCCGGGGAGCCTGGCTTAGCTGGTGGAGAGTCCATTTTCCTCTGGGTCAGTTACTGGGGTGGAGGTGGGGAGGTTAGTGGGGGAGGGGGGGCCGGGCTTCAGAATTGGACCTGGATAGCCGCATGTGGTTCTCTGGGCTGCTGGCCCCTCAAGCTGCTCTGTTCCCTTCCCCCACTGGCCATTCCCTGGGTCACTGCTCCAAGGCTGCTCTTAATCCCCACCTTTCACCCCCTCCCCATCCCTTGTGCCCACCACTCTAGGCTGAGCCTTACTTGGAAGATTAGCCCAGTCAGCGGCCAGAATTCCCTGCCTTCAGGTTCCCCCTGTGTGGGAAACCAAGCAAACAGCCCAAGATGGGGAGTTTGGTGGCCCTGGGTTCTAGGGCTTCAAATCCTCGAGGTTCCACCAGGCAGGACTAGAACCTCTTTGCTTCAGTTTTCTTCCTTCCCTATAAAAGCAGAGAGGGGGCAGGAACAGGATAACTTCTCATAGTTCTGAAGCTGTGATGATCCCTCATCTGCCACACACCCTCTCCACACCTGCCCTTAGATTAGAAAACCAACTTTAGTAGCACATTTTGGCTAGACTATGGCCATTTCCTGCTGTTCTTCTCCCCACTTTTGTCACAAAGAAAACAGACCAGCAAAAGCAGTCATAAAAATAGGAGCACTGTGGCTCCATAGTCCTTGGACCTGAGTTCAAATCCCATGTCTGCCTCACACCACTAGGATGACCTCACTAGTCATGCCTCCCAGGTTCTTCTGTGAAAGGAGCAAGGTGAACTAGATCTAGGATTCTGAGGTCACTTCCAGCTCTAGGTCCAGGACCCTTTGAGCTGAGGGGTGGGAAATTTCCAGCAGCAGGCACTCTTCCACCTTGGTCAGGACTGGGCATTGCAATGGGGCAATTTTACCTCTTAGAGGGCTGTTGTAGTCCTTGGCCTGTCCATGTGCTTCTGGTGCTGCTCACTTCCTACTTCAAAGCTTCCTAAGCTTCCTCATTGCCTCTTCCCCCTCTGGGTCTGTGGTTTCTTTTCAGGGGATTTCCCTGTCCACCTGATCTGCTGGCCCTGCTGAGATTTCTGCTGTCCTTACTGAAGGGAAGTCAGTCATTCAGTAAACATTTATTAAGCACCTACTATATGTCAAGCAGTGTGCTAAGCTCTGGGATACAAATATAGAAAAAGTAGGACAGCCCCTGCCCTCAAGGAACTTCAAATTTAATGGGGGAGACAACACAGAAAAGAAGCTGGAAAGCAGCTGCTGGTAGATAGTCTTGGCCTAGGGAAGCTTTGGGATCTGGGAGCTGGCCTGGGAGTCTGGTGAGAAATGAAGGATGGTCTGAGGTTTCATTGGAGTACCTGCCTCCACTCTCCAGTCAGAAGGACAGAGAGGGGTGATAAGAACAATCCTAGCTAACAGTTAAATAGTGCTTGTTGGCCTTCATACCCAAAGCAGACCAAAATGACATTCCCTGGGTGATGTCTTCTGACTTGAGCAGAAATTGGATTTAAGTAAGGCAGAGTTCTCCAGAGTGAATCATCAGTCCAGTGGCAAGACAGAAGTCAGGAGGACCCCTTGGATGGCCCTGGGCACAGGGGGTGGCCTTGCTGTCCTCACTGTCTGACCAAAGTCTAGGCACCTGATTCGGCCACCTTTGTGGGCATTGGAACAATTTGTTCCCATCTACCCAATCCACCTCACATGCCTGGGGTAGGCACCCCACAACTCACTGAGAGGTTTGAGGCTTGTTGGTTACCCTCACCCTGGTCCTGCCTGCCTGCCCAGACGGTTTTACTGGGCTGTGGCCACTGCTCATGCTACAGCTTCTTTGAGAGCTGGGTGTCAGATGGACACCAAAGGTAGATGAGCAGCCCTCCCAGCAGAGGCTGTATGGCCCATTTATTATTACATAGCATTGTGCGTTTAAACACTTTATAATTATCATCTCATTTGACTGAACCATGGGACAGAGATGCTGTTATTATCCTCATTTTGCTGTTGAGGAAACTGAGGCAAACAGAGGCGGTGATGAAGTCTCAAAAGGCAGATGGGATCTTGTAGGATGATGAGCTTTTCCCCTAAGGAGCTTCCTGGGGCATGGGGAGAGTCAGAGAAGTCCCAGAGCAGCGTGGCCAAAGAAAAATGAGGAGGAAAGCATTCTTGATGTCCAGGTCCCTCTGCCTGTCTTGGACTTGGCAGCCCAGAAAGCCTGGTGAGATGCCTGCCCCTGGGGCTAAGCAGCCTGGAAGTGAGTGTCTGAAAAGAGGAAATTGAACCAGGGTCTTTATGACCATGAGTTCTATGCCCCTCAGCCTCTCCCAGATTTTCCAAACTTCCTGAGCTGATGTAGGCCTCCCTGGCAGCTCAGCTCCCAGTGACTCAGCGCCGTTTGTTAAATCATGTCCAAACTCTGGCATTCAGTTCAGCAAGTAATTATGAAGGGCCTGCTCTGTTCCAGTCACTGGGCTAGGCAGTGGGAATAAGAGACCCAAAAAGAGTCAGCAGGCCTCTGCTCCTGGGAGCTTCCTTTCCTTCTCTGGCAGTAAACAATGTGTATTCAGACAGGGAAATACAAAGTAGATGTTAAAATAAATACATTATCCTTCATTCTCTAACTTCCGGCTTTTGTATCACTCCCTCTCATAATGGCAGCCTTCTCTCACACCTTGAAACATTCTGTGGTCTACCAAGCTGGGCTCTTTCCCTTCCCTGTTTCTAAAACTTTGGATCAGTGTGACTTTAGGCACATCTCTTTGATGAGGGGATTGGACAGGAGAGTTTCTGAGGACCCTCCCCATTCTAGATCTAAGGCCCTGTGATCCTTTTCTCACACCTTCAGCACCTAGCCCAGTGGCTGGCAAGTAGGAGGGAGTCTGTCTGTCTGCCTGTTTCCCTCTCCCCTCTCTCTTTTCTCTCTCTCCCTCTCTCCCTTTCCTCTGATCTTAGTATCATTTCTTTTTTTTTTTCCTTTCTGAAACCCTTTCCTTTTTGTCTTAGAATTGATATCAAGTATTGGTTCCAAGGCTCAAGAGTGGTAAGGGCTAGGCAATTGGGGTTAAGTGAATTGCCCAGGGATATAAGTGTCTGAGGCTGGATTTGAATCTGGGACCTACAGTCTATCTACTGAGCCACCTAGCTGCCTGTTTGGTATAAATTTGAAGACAGAGAGCAGCAAGGACCAGGCAGCCCAGGTCAAGTGACTTGCCCTGGGTCACATAGTTAGGAAGTGTCTGGGATCTGATTTGAACCCAGATCCTCCTGACTCCAGGCCTGACACTCTCTCCACTGAGCCCTCAACTGCCCCTGGTAATTGTTTCTTGACAGACCTGTTTCAATCTGTTGTAAATGTCCTTTTATCTGGAATGAACCCTGCTCCTACTGCTGCCTTGATATCCTATCATTCTGCCAAGATGCTACTAAGCCATGGCCTCCGTGCCTTTCCTTGATTCTTCCTGCCTCCTTCATGCTTATTCTATTTTAATTTGCTCTGATGATGATGATGATAATGATAGCCAGCATTTATGTAATCCTTTAAGTTTTGTAAAACAAGCTACTTGGTGGTAGGGATTGTAGCTTATTTAGTTTTAAGATTCTTGGCAATCAGTCATTCATTTCACATTTATCAAGTGCCTACTATGTACTGCAAAAAAAAGTTCTTGCCTTTAGGGACCTTATCATCTAATGAGGAAGACAGTATGCCAGTATATACCAAGCAGGTTTTTTGTAGAAGGTGGGATTTTAGTTGGGACTTAAAGGAGGCCATGAAGTAAGTAGGCAGAGCAGAGGAGAGAGTGGTTCAGGCAGTTTAGAGAGAGACAGCCTCAGGCACTTCTTAGCTCTGTGACCCTGGGCAAGTCACTTAATTCCCATTGCCAGCCCATGCCACTCTTCTGGCTTGGAAGTAATACTAAGAAAGAAGAGAAGAGTTTTTTGGAGGAGGGGGAATTGGGATGGGGAAGAATTGGTACTAAGAAGGTAAAGGATTAAAAAAAAGAAACAATTACTAAGCCTTTTCCAAATGCTCCTTCCTACTTGCCAGCCACTGGGCTAGGTGCTGAGGGTATGAGAAAAGGATCACAGGGTCTTAGATCTAGAATGGGGAGGGACCTCAGAAACCCTCTTGTCCAATCCCCTCATCAAACAGATTTGCCTAAGGTCAAGCTGACACTAAGTTTCAGAAACAGGAAAGAGAGAGAGCCTGGCTTGGCTAGTACACAGGCCACTCTGGCCCAGAGCCCAGAGATGAAGTACCTTGTTTGTGGTACTTCCAGGGGGCCTGTATCACTGGATCAAAGAGTACATGTCAGGGAGCAAGGTATAAGAAAGGGAGCAGGGGGCCAGGTTATGAAGGGTTATGATCAACCAACAGCATTTTGTATTGCTCTTGGAGGCCCTAGGGAGCCCTGGGATTTATTGAGTAGGGGATGATATGATCAGGCTTATGTTTTAGGAAAATTACTTTAGTGGCTGAGTGGAGGGCCTATTGGAGTGGGGAGAGGCTAGAGGTAGGCCGACCACCCCCCTGCCTCAATTCCCCACCTCCCCCCCCCCCAGCAGCTGCTGTAAGAATTATGACTTGGGGTAATGAAGGCCTACACTAGACCGATGGCAGTGTCAGAGGAGAGAGTTGTTATAAAGGTGAAATAGGCAGGCCTTGGCCACGGCTCAGATATGGGGTGGTAAGAGATAGTGAGGAGTCTGGGAACCTGGGAGGATCACATTGTCCTCTCCAGTAATAAGGAGGAAAAGTTTAGAGGGGAAGACAATGAGTTCAGTTTTGCACATAGTGAGTTTAAGGTGTCTGAAAGATGGCTGGGGATGCAAGACTGGAGGTCAGCAGAGAGGTGGGCCTGAGGACTGGAGGTATTTGATAAAAGTCTTTTCAAAATGGAATTATTTTGAGAACAGAACATCCCCCTGGGGCCATAACTGAAGTCAGTCATTGGGTTATTACTTTAGAAATTTTATTTCACGTGTTAGTGAGGTTTATGGACTTTCAGTTTTTAATATGAAAATATAGAGGTCATCTGTAGAAGTCAAAAGTTAGCTTGTTTTCTGATGATTCTCCTAGAACACCCTCTTCCCTGAGGTTGGCCTTTCTTTTCCTGCCTGCTTATTTGACCGTTAGAAGTCACCAGCCAGTGTCTGCATTTTGTTCTCACCATACCAGGCCTGCCCTGGACAAAAAGCTGTGAAAAGAGCTCCTTCCCCACCCCTAATCAGGGGAATCACATGACAAATTTACATATCACATACAAGACCCTAGGGAGCTTTGCTGCCAGTTAGCTTGGGGACTGACCCTTTATATCCTTTCTCTGAGTGACTAGGTGATCCTGAGGTCCTTTTTTGCTCAAAATTGAAATGCTGTGGTTTTGAATGAGTAGTAGAGAGCCCTTTGCAGATTGAAAGCCACCTCCTGAAGGTGTTTTGCCCTTGCACCTTGGGAATGAATTGTGCCAAGTCCCTGGGAGCATGGGACTCCTTTCGGTTGGTTCTTAATCATCTATATTTCCAGACATTTTTCATCTTCTTTACCCAACAAGTTTATCTCTTTATCTCTAACAAAATATTAAAAAAATGAAAAACAAAACAATTTAACAGCACATCACCTGTGTTAGGACAGTAGCTGTAGAGTTCTTCATCCATAGATCGTCCCCTTTGCAATGATCTTGGTGGGTAGCTAGGGAGGAAGGTGGAAGCTGTGCTGGGAGATTCCGAGGATGCTGGTGTGAGTTGCTGATATACTGAAATAAGAAAGAGCTGGGAAGAGAGCTTAGCCTAGAACCTCGTTCTGAGGTCACTGACTGATCAGTGTTGATGGCTCCTCTCTGGGCTGAGCATTGGCCTAGGCGCTATGGGAAGAAACAAAGGGAAGTACTAAATCTTGATCTTGCAGTTAGTTGTAGGGAAGCCAAATGGGCTGTCCAGCTAGAATGCTCAATGCCTCTGGGCAGCAGAGAGGAGAAGAGAGAGGAGTCATGAGGCCTTTGTTGGGGATGTGGCAGCTCTTCCTTTAAATCTCTTCTGGAAAGGTGGGTGGGCAGGATTTAAAGAGCTTGGAGTGATTAGCGCCATCTCAGCCTCATCAAAGGCAAGTGAAGTCAGGTGCTGGCTTTGGGCTTCCTAGGGTCCCAGGAACCTCATTTGGAACAAAAAGTATTGCATGTTGTCTTCCTGATATTTTGGGTCTGCTTCATTTTTGGCTTTCTGTGGCCTGTTCCTGTTCACAGGGGTGCTTCATGGATACCCACCGACTGTTGATAGGAGGACTGTTGTGAGGTGAGGCTGGAAAGGTATGGGGGAGCCAGATAGGGCTCCATCCATCCTTAATGATAGAAAGATTCAGAAGAGGGGTGGCCTTGGGAAGAAGAGAAGGAATTCTCTCTTGGACATGTCTTGCTTGAGAGGCCTCTGAGGTATCCAAGTAGAGATGTCTAGCAGATGACTGGTAACATGACTCTGGCACTCCTAATGGTTGAACCCTCTGGAATTGATCAAGTCACCAAGGGAAGACATAAAAAGCTTTAGATGGAGTCTTGAGCTGCCCAAGTCATCCTTAAGTTGATGCTAGTGGATGTGAGGAGGATGAGACCAAGCCAAGAAGATTTTGAAGGGAGTGTTCAGAGGAACGAGAGGAAGAAGAGAGAGCAGTATCAGAGGCCAAGGAAAGGGGGCAAGAGTGAGTGTTCAGGTGAATTGTCTTTTCAGCAGTGATCAAGAAGGATAAGATCTGAATGAAGGGAGAAGGGGTCGCCCAGTGTGGCAGTGTGTGCAATGAAAGACTTGGCTAAGGGAAGCTGGCTTTGAGCCCTGTTGGCAGATGGCAGACGCCCTTGCCTGTGACTCCTCTGAGCTTCAGAGTACTCGGTTCAACAGGGATGAAAATGAGGCTGGAGCCATCTACCTCCCAGGAAGGATTGGGAGGAAAGTAGTTTGTGAACCTTAATTCACTTCCATCCATGTGTGCTGTTGCTGTTATAATTCTAGGTGTGCCTTCTGGGCATCCCTTCTGGTGTTAAGATAAAGATAGGCCACTCTCATCTCTGTAAGGCGCCTGGCTCACCGGGAGGAGGAAGCATGTCCGAGGTACAGACAGGAAACACCTTCTCAGAGGTTAAGTCCCCAAGGTCACACATCATCTACCCTTACACTTCCCCTCTCTCTCACAAGAGGAAGACTGCCAGCCTGGCTGGGAGGCACGTATTGGACTTCTCACCCAGCACTGGTTTTTACAGTTCTAAATGGTTTTTTAAAAAAAACTCAAAAGAGAATTTTGTGACTCCTGCAAATTAGTTGAAATTCAGGTTTTTGTGCCCATAAATAAAGTTTTATTGAAATAGCCACATTCATTGGTTTGGGTTGTCTATGGATGCTTTAAAAAAAAAAAAAAAGAAATCTTTGTATTTTTCCAGATTGAATCTCAGCATAATTTTTTCTTCTTTCTTTTTTTTTTTAATTTTAAACCCTTAACTTCTGTGTATTGGCTCCTTTGTGGAAGAGTGGTAAGGGTGGGCAATGGGGGTCAAGTGACTTGCCCAGGGTCACACAGCTGGGAAGTGTCTGAGGCCAGATTTGAACCTAGGACCTCCCGTCTCTAGGCCTGGCTCTCAATCCACTGAGCTACCCAGCTGCCCCCTCAGCATAATTTTTTAATATTTGTTTTCTGATATTTTTTAGTCCATTTTCTTGCCCCCTCCCCAAGAAGGCGTAATATGATAGAAGGTGTACATATATAGTTCCATGTTTGTCACATTGTGAAAGAAGACACATATTACACTAGAGAAAAATTCATGAAGGAAATCGAGTGAAGAATGGTATGTTTCAGTCTGTTCCTTCAATGGCGCTAGAGGGCCCTTTTCATCGTGAATCCCTTGGACTTGTCCTGGATTCTCGCTTTGTTGATAAGTTAAGCCAGTCCCAGTCGATCATCTTACATTATTGCTGTTGCCGTGTACATCGTTCTCCTGGGTCTGCTCCCTTCATTTTGCATCACTTCATAGATGTCTTGGGGTTGGGACTTTTTTTGGTGATCATCTTGTTTGCCCTTTCTTAGGGCACCACAGTGTTCCATTACAAGCGTATGCCACAGCTTGTTCAGCCAGAGCTGCTAGAAATGTTTTTGTACAGGTAGATTCTTTCTCCCATTCTTTAATCTCTTCGGGATACAGACCTACTAGTGGGGTTACTGGGTCAAAGGGTATGCACAGTTTGCTGGTCCTGTGGGCATGCTTCCAGATTGCTCTTCAGAAGTCTGTCGTTGCTTTTGCAAGTGCTGAGAAGGATGTTTACAACCAAGACTTTCCATATGTGGTGCTCTGGACACCTGGCACTTCTGTGGCACACTGTGAATGGCAATGGCATTGTGAGTGCCACTCGTAGCTCTGTAGTCTGACATTTTATCTAACAATGAGCACCGAGCTTCATGGACTGAGTAGAGGGGAACAATATGATTTTTTTGAGCTCAGGGCCAAGCCTGCCTTTTTTCTGAATCGTCTGATGATCAAAATACTGAGTGGCTTTGGAGACTGGCTTTTGCTTTAGGCTTGATAAGAGTTTCTTTTTTTTTTAAATTAATTATTTTTTTTGCAGTTGCGTGTAGAAACAATTTTTGACAATTGTTTTCTGACATTTTAGGATTCCGATTTTTTCTCTCCCCAAGGCAGTAAGTAGTCTGATATGGGTTATCCTAGTGCTTTCATGCAATACATATTTCCGTATTGTTTGTGCCATGAAGGAAGACACATTTGATAGTGTTTCTTAATGAATTCAATCTAAAATTCCACAGCAAAACAGCACTTACAAAGCTTAGACTGAAGTAAACTCAATTCAACAACAGCTCACATTGCTTGAATCTCAAGTAATGTCAAGATGAGTTATATATTTCCCACCCTGTTAAAGATTCAAACAAGGGGGCAGCTGGGTAGCTTAGTGGATTGAGAGCCAGGCCTAGAGATGGGAGGTCCTAGGTTCAAATCTGGCCTCAGACACTTCCCAGCTGTGTGACCCTGGGCAAGTCACTTGACCCCCATTGCCTAGCTCTTACCAATCTTCCACCTAGGAGCCAATACACAGTATTGACTCCAAGACGGAAGGTGAGGGTAAAAAAAAAAAAAGATTCAAACACGAAGCGAGATCTCCATTGCTGCACAAATTTGAGGAGGATCTATTTTCTTTTTTTCTTTTTTTGTTTTTCCATTTTATTCTTTAGAAAAATTTTCCATGGTTACATGATTCATGTTTTTTACTTTCCCCTTCACCTCCCTCCATAGCCAACTTGAATTTCCGCTGGCTTTAACATGTGTCATCGATCAAGACTTATTTCCATACTATTGAGAAGGATCTATTTTCCAAAGCCAAACTACCATCCCAGCAGGGTTTTCCCAACCTCTATCCAAGTGCAAAAGAAATGGCCATATTTCACAAGTCACTTTAACTATACCAGTAAGGAGTTCCCACCTAACCTTCAATTGGAAGTGATTAATCTGTCATGTCATAACATGTAATAAGGTGGACATCAAGAGAAGAACCTGATAGAATTCTCAAAATGCCTTGTAAGCAATCAATATGCTCAATTAAAATTGTCCGCTCTTGGGGCAGCTGGGTAGCTCAGTGGAGTGAGAGTCAGGCCTAGAGACAGGAGGTCCTAGGTTCAAACCCGGCCTCAGCCACTTCCCAGCTGTGTGACCCTGGGCAAGTCACTTGACCCCCATTGCCCACCTTTACCAATCTTCCACCTATGAGACAATACACCGAAGTACAAGGGTTTAAAAAAAAAATTGTCCGCTCTTGTACTGAGATCAGAATGTGGCAATACCTCTCTGTGTGAAAAGACATTTTCGAAGATGAAATATGATTTTTAAAAAGCTCTTTGCAGATCAGCACTAACAGATGAACATTTATGTTTGATTTTGAGCCCCAATTAAGCAAAATGTTACACCCCTAAAGAAAATTCCATTCTTTTCCGTATTCAGTTATCTTTTGGATTTTGTCCGTTGAAATTTCGTGAAACTTGTTTTTTGTTATTGAGGTACCGACATAATATTCTCAATTTTACCTCTTGGCCCACAGAGCCTAAACTAGTTACCCTCTGCCCAATACAAGAAAGATTTACCCACCTCTGTCTTAGATAGCTAGACTGCCAAAGCTCCAAGATCTCATTGGTCGGTGTGCTTAAAACTGGAAGGGATGTGGGCTCTTATCAGCCTTTTTCAGCCTTTCTCAAGATCCCTTTATACTCTTAAGACCACCCCACCCCCAATCAATGTTTGGTGTATTAGGAATTGAAACAGGTTAGTATTATTACTATGACAATAGTTTGTACCCGAAAGACCCTTCATTTTGCAGAGGAGAAAATAGACCCAGGGTCACACAGTTATAGAGGAGTAGAACTTGGCCTTGAACCTCAGACTCCAGAGTAAGGACTCTCCCAGCCAGCCACAGAGTGCCCCCTCTTTCCTTCCATAGAGATGGCATGTCTTCCATGTTTTAGTCCAGTGATTTCCAAAGTGGGCGCCACTGCCTCCTGGTGGGTGCTGCAGCGATCCAGGGGGAGCGGTGATGGCCACAGGGGCATTGATCTTCCCTATTAATTGCTATTGAAATTTTTAAAAAATGAATTTCCAGGGGGCTAAGTAATATTTTTTTCTGGAAAGGGGACGGGAGGCCAAAAAAGTTTGGGAACCACTGCTTTAGTCGGTGGTCATTTTGAGTTGCTATGACTTTTTAAAAAATTATCTCCTGGGGGCAGCTGGGTAGCTCAGTGGAGTGAGAGTCAGGCCTAGAGACAGGAGGTCCTAGGTTCAAACCTGGCCTCAGCCACTTCCCAGCTGTGTGACCCTGGGCAAGTCACTTGACCCCCATTGCCCACCCTTACCAATCTTCCATCTATAAGACAATACACCGAAGTACAAGGGTTTAAAAAAAATCATATAAAAAAATTATCTCTTGAAGGTCAACCTCTGGGCACATCTTGGCTAATAATCTGTGGACAGCAAACAGGTGGCATTGGTGCAGGGCCTGTACCCAGAGCCCTTCCAGAGTTTGTGCCCCACTCATGCGGTTTGGGAGGGCCAGGTATTACCTTTAGGTAACCTGAGCTGTAGAGTAAGAAATAAGAGAACCAAAGAGAGCCGGAAATCCCCAACTCAGGATACTGTCCCCTAAAGGACTAAGAGAACATGCTAAGCACAGGACTGAGAACTGGGCATACAGTCAGGAGTGCGATGATAGCTCCTTCCCTCCACGAGCTTAAATCCTAATAGGGCCGAGACTCTTAACATGGGCTCTCTGAGCTTGGTCTTTTAAAACTATCCAGATAACTATTTCAGCACGATTGATTTTCTTTGTAATCACTTTAGATTTTGTTTAATGCCTTTAAAAACATCATCCTTAATAATGGGTGGCATTTATTTAGCTCTTTAAGGTTTTCAAAGTACTTTGCAGATATTTTATTCTCTCTCACAACAACCCCAGGAGACAAATGCTGTTATTCCCATTTTGTACACGAGGGGGTCCGTAGACTTTACCAGATCGCCAAAGTGATCCAGGACACACACACACACTCACTCACTCACTCACTCCCTTGTAATAAGGGACAGGGAAGTAGCACTGTGGATAGAGCGCCATAGCTGGAGTTGAGGGGACCTGGATTCAAATATGGCCATAGACACTTCCTAGCTGTGTGACCCTGGACAAGTCACTTAACCCCAATTACCCAACCTCTTCTGTCTTAGAATTGATACTAAGACAGTAGGTAAGGGTTTAGAAAAAAAGAACCCTTGTGATGGAAGAAACGATACCTTGCTGGTTGGTTGGATTGTTGTAGAGGACCAAAATGACATGACTGAGTGATTTCTTTTGACTTGAGCATAAACTGGATTTACGTGAGGCAAAGTTGCACAAAGTCATCAGCTTTGTCTACTTCCAGAGTCATCAGAGTCCATGGCAAGATATAAGTTAGGATGACTAGAGATGGCCCCCAGGTGAGAGCTGGCTGGCAGGGAGACAGCAGAGGGGGAAGCAGCCCTGAAAAGGACTAGCTGGGCAAGTCTTGACACCAGAGGGGCCTCCCTGAGCATTCTGTGAAGAGTGGAGCGGGGACCAGGCCAGGGAGATTTAGGGAATTCAGCTGGCAGTGTGTTTACTACACCCAGAATAAGAGATGGGGGATGGGGTAGAGAGGGGATATACATGTATTTGGGACCCTGGGCTCCATCAGGTGAGCTTTTCCTTTATTTTGTCAAGAACTAGGCCTCCTGGCCTGGCATGGCCAATCATGTGACAGCATGCAGATGGCAAAGCTGTGAAAGTAAAACATAGTGTCAGGCCTGGCTGTTGGGCAGATAGAGTCGGTTAGGCATGTTTACACTCTCCCAGTCACCAAGGGAGAAAACTTGGCCTCAAAGCAGAAGTTCAAGAAATGAGGAGTTGAATTTCCTCTGTAACCAGGAGTGTGGATTCTAGAGCAAAAGTGTCAAGCTTGCAAGCAACCAGGATCCAGATTAAAATGTATTTGGAAATGATTAACAAAATAAATAAAAGAACAATATGATGTAGATAATGTTAATTTGTGATTTTCTAAGTCAATATGCAGAACACTGCTGTTCTAGAGGGCCAAATGGGAGTCCTGCAGGGAAATGGGAAGGAGGTAGCTGGCATGTGGCAAGATGGCCTGACTGGTAATAGGGTGTGAACTCAAAAATTCCCTTATTTGATCATAATCTGTTGTTATTCCAGCTTCTCCTTTGCTTTGTGAACTCTATTCTTGTGACCTCCATTCCTTTGATTCCTCAGGTATCCCCCAGTGATTAGTCCTGCAGAGGCTACATCCTCTTCTCTTCACCATCTTGATGTCTTATGAGTTCAAATCTATACTGTCCTCTTGAGTCTCTTAGTAGCCATTTATCATATTCCCAGTCTTGCTCAGACAAACCTTAACTATGGATCACTCCCATCGTCTACTTCCTTTAAACCTACTCACATGCTGCTGAATAGATCAGAAACCTAGGAACCAAATTACTACAAATTTATGTTATCATAATCTGAACTGGGCCCTCACTGAAGCAAGGCAATCCATTTACATGCACCTCCCTAACTGACTCACTCTCCAGCCCTCCACAGCAGGCCTTCCAAGCTCTCATTTTCATCCCTCCTTAAACCTTCCATGGTTCCTCTTCCTCTCATCCTCTTAGCTGAGAACCTGGCCTCATACTTCACCAACAAAGATGAGGCCATTCATGGAGAGCTCTCCCTTCTCCTTTTCTTCTCAGATTCTTTCCTTTACTATCTCCTCTTTCCCCCTTCTCACATGAATAGTTGGCCCCTTCTTGCTAAGGAGGACTCCTCTACCTGCAGAAGTGATCTCATTCCATTCCAGCAGATTGCCTTCTCTATCATCCCTCTTTCTCCCATGTCTCCCCCATTCATCCCTAATGGCTACCTTCCTATATCTCTAGCCTTTCTTCCATAGCTAAATTTGTGAAATCCTTCTAGAGTCAATACCTCCACCTACTCTTTTCATAACTCCACAGTCTACCTTGTGAGCACATCATTCAGCTGAATTTCTCTCCCCTGTCACCAGTGAGCTTTTTAATTGCCAAATGCCTTTTTTTCAGTCCTTAGCCTTCTTGGCCTCTGCAGCTGTTGACACTGCCTGTCCCCCTTTTCTTGCTAAGCTTCTCTCTAGGGTTTTTCCAATAGTTTTCTCCTGGTTCTCCTGTATTCTCTGACATGTTTTTCTCAATCTCTTTTGTTGGATTTCCTTTTCCTCCAGATCAAGCTCATTAACCTTGGATGTCTGCCAGTGCTCTCTCCCAGGCTCTCTTCTCTTTCTATCCCATTTCGTTGAGTGCTCTCATAAGCTCCCGTGGACTTAATGATTATCACCATGCAGAAGACCCTCAGATCTCCTTCTGTAACCTTAGCCTCTCTCCTCTGACTTCCGTTCTTGCTTCTCTACTTGCCTGGTGGGCATCTCCAAACTGGATGTTCAGCTTATCTAAACTGACCTTTTCTTTCCCTCCAAAACCTTTGGCTCTTCCTCACTTCCTGGTTATTCTTGAGGGTACCATTTTCTTTGTAGTAATGCAGGCTCATGAGCTATGGGTCATTTCTCTGTCACCCCTAGTCCTGTGGTTTCTACCTTCACAGCATCTCTTGTATGTCCTTTCCCCCTCTGGTTCAACCCCTTACATTACCTATCTAGCCTGCATTATTGCCGTAGCCTCCTTTTAAGTCTCCTTGTCTCAAGTCTCTCCCCTCAGCTGTCAAATTGATCTCCTTAAAGTGCAGGGCTGGGTAGTCACTCCCTCTTCAGTAGAGTCTGTGGCTCTCTTATCTCAATTTATCTCAAGGATCAACTATAAAATCTTCTGTTGTCTCTTCAGGCCCATGGCCACTTTCTAGCCTTCCAAAACCTCACTCTTTTTCACATGCCCTGCATTCCAGCTCATCTTTGTACAAGACCCTCCAGCTCTTGACTTTATGTACAGTTGCACTAGCAATCTTACCCCTAGGGCTGGAATGCTTTCCCTCTTCATCTCTGCTTCCTGGCCCGGCTTTTTGCAAAGACTTTCCCAGTTTCCTTTAATGCTGGTGACTTCCCTCTGGTGATTATGTTCAATTTTTCCTGTTTATTTCTTATTTGTCTCTAGTTAGTGGATATCCGCATTAGACCTTGAGTTCCTTGAGAGTCTTAGGGACTGTGGTAGTCTTATTAGTTTTGGTTTTTTGCCTTTTTGTTCCTAGCACAATTCCTGGCACATAGTTGGTATTTAACAAATGCTTATTAACTGAGTGACCAAAGGAAGCCTTTCCCAAGGCTTAATGAATACTTAATAACTTGACTGAAGACACCAAAGACCCAAGGCAGTCAACGAGGTGCCCAGGCTCACACAGGTAATTTGGGGTATCAACAGCGTCAGGAGTGCAATGAGCAGGAAACTGGTTTGATGGGTATGGTAACTGCTGGGAAATGACAAAAGGTTAGGAAAGGTAGTGAGGATAGAAGGGAGAAGAATAATTTAGTGGAAAAGCAGTGGATTTGATGAAAGAGAATCTAGATTTGCATCCTGCTGCTCATGAGACCTTAGGAAATTGGTTCAGCATCTATAGGCCTCAGTTTCCTATCGTTACCTGATAGGGTTGAATTTAGTCCTGCCAGGTCCCTCCTGAGTCTAAATTCTGTTTTCATGGGATGAATCAAACATCTTCCTTTTCCTGACTCACCAGCCATGCCTATCCTTGTATCACCAAATGGCTGCTGGGTATTTAATTTGGTTTTCTAGCTAGTTCCTTCAACTTCCATATGTCTCATCCCAGACTTTTGCGATATAGTATGGTTGAAAAACCAGGAATTCAGAGATCCGAGGTTCTTGTCCTCCCATTGTCGATAGAGAACTCTGGAATTTGGGACCAGCCATAGAATTATTTCCCCTCCTGCCTCCTTGGCAAACCTTTCCCTGGTGAGTTCGTGTGCCCAGAGGGCAAATTCAAGCTGTCCTTGAGCCCCTAGATTATAGGAGAGAGTTGAGGGAGAAAGTGCTTGCTTTGGGCTGCTGGACAGAGGGGTAGAACATACAAAAAATGTCCAGGGGCGCTGGAAAGAGGGAAAACGGAGCAGCTCCCTGAATGCTAAGTGCCCAGCTCTGCATATATGCCACATCTTCGCCAATGCTGCCCTCGTGCATTCTGGCCAAAGCAGACTGCCAGCTATTCCCCCAAATCTGCTTTCTATTTCCCACCTCTGAGGGAAAGTAGAAGGCACAATTCCTTCTTTCCTATGTGGAATGCTGCCCTCCTTATTCCTGCCTTTCTAAATCTTCCTCATCTTTTGAGGCTCAGCTCAGTCTCCACCTCCTCCAGCAACCCCTTCCTGATTCCTCCCGTTCCTTAGGTTGCTTTGGAAAAGAGGGAGATGGACTGTCAAAGGCTGCAGAGAGATCAAGAAGGCCTTAGAAAAGACACTTGGTGGAAGGCAATTTAGAGTGAATGAGGCTGGAGGCTAGACTCCATAGAGCTAAGAAGAGAGTAAGAGGAAAGTCAATCAGCCAGTAAGCATTAAGCACCTATTAAGTGCCAGGCACTGTGCTCAATGGAGGCTCAAGCTGTACTCCTGTTTAATCACAATGCATCTCCAAGTTTAAGACATCTGAGACCTAGAAAGGCCCCATACTAGGGCTCTCGCTTTGAATTTCTTCATCATATGCTTGTCTGTGTACAAGAGATAGAACATGGCCTTTCTCAAAGAAAGAACACTGCAGGACTTGGAGACTTGGAATTGGGAGGGATAAGGTTTAGATCCTGCCTGCCTGCCTGCCTGTTTACAGATTACCCCTCAATTTCCCACAAGCCTTTGCTCTCAGCCATTGCTAGTGGTTGACTGGGCAGAGAGAAGGCTGTTGGAAGGGGAGGCCCTTCTCCCTCCTCATGAGTGGATTCCAGTGAAGCCCTCCTATTTATGACCTGATTGAACTTAGACAGCTCCCTTCTCTGTTTCCTCTGTTTCGTCATTAGATCAAGAATTCTTGATCTGGGGTTTGTGAACTTAAAAAAATGTAATAACCACATTTCAGTATAATTTGGCTCCTTCGTAATGCTGTGTTTGAGATTTTATGCACTTAAAATCAGTATTCTGAGACCTACGGGCATCAACAAACTGCCCCAACATCGGGGAACCTGGGGGGCAGGTGAAGAAACCCTAGGCTAGCTGGCCTGATGGGCCCTCTTAAGTCTATCTACATTCTTCATTCCTGGGACTCTTAAAAGCATGGATCTTTGGAAATGTTTATATTAGTGTCTTCCAGGGCCTTGAGGCAAGCTATTTGGTCTCCGAATTTGTTTTTCATCTGCAAAATGGACAGAACAAAATTTATTTTGGTCCCAAGTTGTTTTTAAGGTCAGATGTGACAATCGTCAAGTGCTTAAGAAGCCTAGCACTCTTACAGGAATGTCAGCTATCATGAGAATGAATGAATGAATAAAAAAGTATTCATCAAATCCCTTCTTTGTGCCAGGCACTATGCTAGAGAGACAATCTTTGCTCTTAGCACAGTGCCTGGCACACAGGCCTCCCCTCAAGGAGATTACATTCTAATATTGGTAAGGAGGGAAGAAAGGAAGAGTATGTGGGGCCTGTAGATGGTGAGAGGCCCTGGCTGGAGGGCTGGATGTATGACTGGGCTGTGAAGGAGATGACTGGGGACAGCCAGTAATTAAGTAGATGGAGTGGACTAAGTGACCTAGTTTGCACTCATCAGATGGCTTAGGCCTTAAGCCAGAGACTCCAAAGATGAATGAATCAACTTCTCTGGGCATGGATTCTGGCATCCAGGTGAGGGATAGAGAGGGAGGGGGCTGCTCACCAGCACTGAAGAAGGCTGCCAGTGAGATGGCCTCTCCTGTAGAATGTCAGCCCATTGAGGACCGGGACTTTTGCTGCTGTTTCTTGGGGAAGGGCTTAATGAGTTGAATTTTGAATTAAACTGAGGCAGTATTAAGATATGGTAGAAAGAGCATAAACCTGGAATTGGAGGGCCTGTGTTCACAACCTTCCTCCAACACTTATTTGTGTGACCTTGAACAATTCATTTCATCTCAGGCCTCAGTTTCCTCATCTGTAACAATGAGGGAGAAAAGGACTAGAGAGATGGTCTGTGAAGATCCTTCCAGGTCTCAGATATCTTAAACTTGAAGATGCATTGCGATTAAATAGGAGCAGGCGTCCCTTGTCTCTCTGTGAAGGCCTTTTACAGTTTGAGCCTCCATTGAGCATAGTATTTCTCTTATTATTGTTAAAAAATCCCAAAGACTTCTTGAAGATGGGCTGGTCCTCTAGCCACGCGATGGGCTTGGGGATCAGCCTCACTGGCATCCTTCCCATTACAGCTCCCAAAGGCCCTGGGACCTTTTCCTTGAGGTTTCTCTCTTCTCTGCTCTAGTATAGAAACTAACAGGCTCCCGACTTCTCTTTTACTCTCCCAGCCTCCCAGCAAGCACAAAGTCCTTGAGGTGCTCCCCTCCCCCCTGTTCCAATCTCTTTAAAATGTTTTTTTAAGTCCAGCACATCTCCATTGAAATGTGAGAGATATGTTTTCCCATCAGTTCTCTGCATTGATCACAATACTAAAGGCTTTTTAAGGCAGTTTAGGTTATGCAGTGGATAGAATGCTAGGCTTGGAATCAAAAAGACTCTTGTTCCTGAGCTCACATCTGATCTCAGACACTTACTAGCTGTCTGTCCCTCAGGGAGTCACTTTCTCCTGTTGGCCTCAGTTTCCTCATCTGTCAAATGAGCTGGAGAAGGAAATGGCCAACCGCTCCAGCCTCTTTGTCAAGAAAACCCCAAACAGTGACAGAAGAGTTAGACGTGACAGAAAAGTGGCTAAACAACAAGAAAGTCTCTTAAAATGTATTTTGCCCAGACCTTTTGTTTCACATCTCTTTCATTTCTAAATATTTCCTCTTCTACCTAATGAAGTGGAACAGAAATATAAATGTAGAAAAGAGAGAGAAAACTTCTGCTAAACCTACCAACTCAGAGGCCCAGTGCTTAGAGATAAGTAAGCCTGGTGTCAGGAAGTTCTCAAAGCAAACCCCTCTTCAGACATTACTTAGCCTGGCGACCTGGGTACGGTCCCCAAAATCAGTTTCCTCATCTTTAAAATGGGGAAAATGATAGCACCTACCATCCAGAATTGTGGTGAATATCGAATGAGATTATAATAATTATAAATAGCTTAGCTCAGGGCCTGGCACATAGGTACTTAAATAAATGCTTATTCCTTCTCTCTCCCTTCAACCTAACCCAACACTATAAAGGTATTCCATGCCCAGAAAAGCAGGGGCATAATGAAGGTGCATTTCTGCTGCTCTTCTGAAGGCTTTTTAGGCTTGTGTTTTCCTTTGTCCTTGTGGGCATCATTTAAACTGTTCTGGGTCTGGTCTGGGTCTTTGCTCAGCATCATCAAGTCATAGGATCATAAATCTAAAGCCAGAAGAATCCCTAAAAGAATTGTGTTCCACCCCCTCATTTTATAGGTGAGGATTCTCAGAGATGTGACATGACTTTGTCCAGGTCCTACAGTTAGTACATGAATGAGCCAAGCTTTGAGCTCCTGGATTCCCAAATCCCTGACCTCCATCCATGGGGCAAATCTCAAGTTTCTCTTAATTCTTACTGCTTATCATATTCCTTTACAATTCTATACTGCTGTTTGTTCAGCTGTTCCCCAGTTATCCAGGGAATCTACTTTTCCTTCTCTGGAAGTTTTCTCAGGATTTAAAAAAATTGTTGCTAATAATACACGAGAAGAGCCTCTCTGGGAGGCTAGGAGGCTTTTTGGAGAAGGTGCTGTAAAGATGCCTGCAGAAGCCACATACTACATCAAAAAATCCAGAATGAACTTTGGGATATAATGAACTGAACTGAAGGGGGTTGTACATACTTATTCTGAATGTAAAATCTTATGCCAAAGGGAACTGCCCCCAATTGGCTTTCTGTCACTGCGCCTAGCAAACAGTTGTTTTGCTCTCTCTCTTCTTTAATTTTCCTCTTGTCTCTAAATGTTGTAACTTCCTCTTAGAAAGTGCAATATTATATGTACTTTTAGCTAGAAGATCTTTAGAGGTATAAGATAGTTATGTTTAAATGATCCATTGGAGAGACTAGTCTCCCAAAGGATCACAGCGGGGATTGTGTAGAGGGAATTTCATCCCCTCCCCCTCCTGGATTGCCCACCCAGTTCATCCCATTTTTTACATGCCAGCACTGCATCCATGAATGTAAATAAAAGGGTGTGGGGTAGACCCTACCGGCTCTCACTCTCTACTTCCCTGAGCAGGCAGGAGAGACGGATGGAGAATCCTACAGGATGAGCTACATGTGGTCAGACTTAGAGTAAGAAAGAGACTTTAATAAGAGAAGGCTTCCTCTAATGACCTCCCAAGCTCCTTTCCTAAATTTATTTCTCCTTATTTCCTCCCTACAACAACACTCAAGCCTTTTGAAAGTATCTTTTATAGCCTTTTTAGGGTCTTAAAGTAATCAAATAGAGTTTGAAAGACTAACAATGGCAAAAGATTTATATAAGGAACTAGGCCTGGGCTTTCTTCATTCTCCTGGCAGTGAGTAAACCAGTCTTTCACTCTTTTTCCTGTAATTTCTCTTTTTTTCCTCTCAGCCTTCTAGTGAAGAAAGAGGCTCATCTGGGTCTTTAGGTGGTACCTTCTGTAGCCCACCTTCTCTGTGCCCCTTCTTCGGGTTTCCTCCTTTTGCTCATATAATTGGTTTCCCCTTTTCAGACCTATCCTTTTCATTGCTGCCCAACACTGATGTGCTCATAGCATTCTCTTTTTGGAACATTCTGTAGCTTCATTGCCTGTTGAGTAAAGCCTAAAATTCTGATCCTGGCATTCAAGGCTATCTACCAGCTAAGCTTTGTCTAGGCTACTTTTTGGAGTTTATCTAAAACTGTTCCCCATCAGGTATGTATTCTGTGTTCTAGTCTTACTACTTCAAACTCCCTGGTGTTTGCTTGCCCCTTTTCATCAGTGAACTTTGAAAGGTCATTTCTAGAATGGATTCCACCTCTTTCAGTCTCTGGCATCTGTTGATCTTGCCTCCTTCATGGGTCACATCACATTTCTTCTTCCTCTAGGAAACCCTGGATTTCAGAGAAGGCTCTTGTTTACTTGAGGCCACTACTATTCTTTGCTCCTTTTGGGACCTTGGGCAAGTCCCTTAGTGCCTTAGTTTCCTTTCCTCTTGAGTGAAAGGAGGGGAGGCTGGAGAGCTCACTTCTTTCAGGTCTTTTATCACTCCTGCTTCAAATGGACCTTTCTAAATTGACTGTAGTTCTAGAAGCTGGACCCCTGGAGGCTTTCCTGCCCTGGCTCTATTTCTCTAGGGCAGCCTTTTAGAGATCACATGCCCAAACTGCATCTTCAAGCTGCCTCGTAGCGCGCACCCCCACCCCCTCCCTTTTTCTCAGACAGGTGAGGGAGAAGTGCTCATACTGGGCCCAAACGGAGGGGTGGGGCCTGTGAAAAATGCCCTCAGGTGCTATGGAGAGGGAGAACAGAGCAGCCCCCTCTGGCACACAGAGGCACACAGGTCATGTGTTCACCAACATGGTTCTAGAGGAAGGAAAACCAGGGAGGGCCACTTAGAGCCCTCCAGTGCTGGGGGATTTAGCCCTCCCTGGGGCCTCAGTGACTATCAGCTGGAGAGGAGAGTAATCCTTCTTGGCTTGGAGACTTCCTGGGCCAATGAAGAGCTGTCCTAGGGCATAAACACTTGCTAGGGCTCCTTCTGCTGGTAGAATGATAGAAGAGCTGAGGGCCAGTTTAACCTTGCTGCTACACTCCTGCCATCTGGTGGGGAAGAGAAGAATTTCTCTGTTCTTTCTAGACAAGTTCATCAGACCTGGAATGGACTTGATATAGCATCTGTCTAGACCCTGTAAGGAAAAAAAAACCAGAGACATTCAATGCTGACCCGCAAACATTTTATTCAACACCTGCCGTGTGCGGGCAGTGGACAAACAACAACCAAGATGGCAGTCTCTGGCCTTAATGAACTTCTTCCATTCTTGAGGTGTTAATGTGACGTGCCCACATAACTATGCAGAATAATACTAGGTAGTTTGGGGAGGGAGGCACTGCCGTATGTATGATCTTTGAAAGAAGAGAGGAATTCCTGAAAGATTCCAAGAGGGAAGGAGAAAAGGAGGGTATTCCAGGCATCGTGGGATGGCCATGTTGCAAAGGCATCAGATAGGAGATGGAATATTCTGTCTGAGGAGCAGGAAGGCGACAAGCACTTACTTCAGGCACTTACTCTGTGCCAGGCATTGTGCTAAGTGCCAGGAAGACAGTTCTTACCTCGAGGAACTTAGATTCTAATTTCAACAAGTTTAGAGAGTGGAGGGTAGCCAGCCTAAGCTCTTCCTCAGAAGGTTCCTAGAAGAATTGGCCAATGGGAGAAAGAGAGCATAGGGGCTGAATGAAGTTAAGCTGGGAACTTCATCAGGATTGGTGAACCCTGGAACTGGTTGGACTATAGAGTACATGAAGGCTAGGAAAGATAAATTGAAGCCAAGTTTTTTGTAATAGGGTGTGAATTCTAAAATGCCCTTATTTGATCATAGTCTCTTGTCATTCCATTTTTTGTGGCCTTCATTCCCTTCAGGTCTCCCAGGCTATCACCTCTGCCAAGGCTACCCTCTCCTCCCTTCTTCGGTGTGACCCCTTAGTGGATGAGTTCAGCTCTACACAGTCTTCTTCTCTTGAGTCCCTTACCACCTTATCATGTTGCCAGGCTTATCCTGCCAAGCCTCAGCCATCTACTACCTTCATACCTGCTCACGTGCTGCTGAACAGATCAGGGAGAAACCACGAATCTGGTCTGGCTGGATCTACTACAAGTTGATGTTATATAATCTGAAGTGGGCCCTCTCTGCAGCAAGGCTGAATTTACACATGCTTCAGGAATTCACTTCCTTTCTACCCCCACAGAAGCTCTTCCAGACTTTGTTATCCCTCCTTAAACCTTTCATGGCACCCTCTCCTTCCACCCTCTCAGCTAAAAACCTGGCCTCATATTTCACTGACAAAATTGAGGCCATTCACTGAGAACTCCCTCTTCATCCCTCCTTCTCAGTTGCTTTCCCCTATTATCTCTTCCTTCCCTCCTGTCTCACATGAACTTGTGATCCTTTCTTCTTGCCAAGGTAGACCCTCTACTGGCACAAGAAATTCCATTCCATCCCATCTTCTCCAGAAAGATGCCACCCTCTCATCTCTTTAACACTAATCTTTCCTCGTCTACTGGCTGCCTCCCTACTGCCCACAAACATGCCCATGTCTCCCCCATCCTCAAAAAATTGGGCAAGGACTTGATCCATTCACCTTCAGGAGCCATCTCCCAGATCTCTTCCCCCTTTTGCAGTTAAACTCCTTGAGAAGGTCACCTAGAAGCAACTCCTCTCACTTTCTTTGTATCCTGAGCACCTGGGGAGGGTGTGGCCCATAGCAATGGTGATTAATACATGTTTATGGCCTACTGTGACATGGGCAGCCCTGTGCTTAGGAATGCCACTTTGACAGCCTCGAGACTGGAGAACCATTCCAGTCTGTGTTTGGGTGTTTGGCAAGTGTTGGTATATGAGGGTGAGAAGTAGATGACTCTACGTGTGGTGACAGGGATGGTGGAAGTGTAAGCAACATGCCAGGAGCTTTGGGGAGAAGATGGCAAAGCAGAGATTCCAAGTCAGGTCTTCTGAGCAGTCATTGGTCCTTCTTGCTATAGGACATAATTGAGAATTGGGGACTTCCTCTAGTCTGGAGTGTACAATTCAGAATCTAGGAAATGCCATGGCCTCTTTGTTAGACGAAGAGGTACCCAACAGGTAAGTGGGCCGCTTCCCCTTTGAGGAAGGTCATCCCAGGCAGGCAGTTAGGTCAAGATTGGAAAGACTGAAGGCTTAGCCACTAGTTATGAGTGAAGGAATGAATTAAATACCATTAGTTAAAGAAGTTACTGGGTGCCAGTTTCAACGCTAAGATCTGGAAGTACAAATCAGAAAATAGTCCCTTTTCTCAATGAGCCGACATTCAAAGAGAGAGAGAACACAGAAACTGTGGAATCACACCGTTTGAGAGTTAGGAGAGACCTCAGTGGCCCTGGGATATAACCCCCAAATGAAAGGAATTCCTACTGTAACCTATTCAATAAGAACCCAGCATTCTTTGAGGCCATACATTTCACTTTGGGATGGCTTAAATTGAAGGGAAACCTCAACTTGCCGCTTTGCAGCCTGGCCCCTCTTCCATTCCTCTTGTATTGTGTTATTGTCCTTCTCCTGTAGGGACAAACAGAACTAGTCTAAATCATCTTCCCTATGATAATCTTTCAGATACTTGAATACAGCTGTCATGTTTGCCCCACTCCACAGCCCCCCAGGCTTCTCATTTCCAGCTAAACAGGCCCAGTGCCTTCTGCCAGTCCTGTACAACATAGACTTAAGGCTCTTGCCCTTGCTGGTGGCTCTCTTCTAGCCTGGCACACTACTGCCTCAAGGCCAAGTTGACTCTGCTTGCTTTTGAAAGACCAAAGAGAGAACTGAGAATGATTTTTATAAGTTTTAAATACAACAACACTATTAAACAGTTTACCAACCATTCCTAATTGAGGGCTTTAATTAAAAGCAGGACATGGTCCCAACTGCAGAGTCTCTCTGGTTTATCAGTGTCCTTCCCAAGTCTGCAGCAGGGCTAGACACCTCTGTTCTGGGGAGCGGAGCTCTGCCTCTCTAGCTTTTCTGGCTGCTGGCATTCTTTTGAGATTCATGAGCTGGCAGTTCCCTCCAGGCTTCCTGCCATCTAACCCTGCCTGTTGTACCTTCTGTTTGGAAAACTTCATTTGGATGCTTGCTTGTGGGCAAGACTTCAACCTTTCAATGTTGAATTTTCCTTTATTGGAGTCAGCCCAAGGGTCTAGGCCAGGGCAGTCAGGTCTGCCTGGTTTCGACAGCCCCTCAGCTACAAATGTTTTGTTTTTGTTTTTGTTTTTTTCCCCATAGACTTTTATTTTTTATTATTTTTTACATGATTCATGCTCTTACTTTCCCCTTCACCCCCCTTTTACCCACCCCCCCATATCCAACACGCATTTCCACTGGTTTTAACATGTGTGGTCAGTCAAGACTTATTTATATATTATTGTTACATTGGGGTGGTCCTTTGGAGTCTATATCCCCAACCATGTCTGCCTCAACCCATGTGTTCAAGCGAGTTTTACTTCTGTGTTTCCTCTCCTGCAGTTCTTCCTCTGAACGTGGGTAGCATCTTTTCCATAAGTCCCTCAGTACAAATGTTTTTTGATTGGCCATCAAGTCCTTTTTGACTCCTGCTATTTGCTGTGTTGGGTATTCCTCCCAGCTTGATCTGCCATGTTGATGAGCGTGCCATCTCTGCTTTTATCCAGATCATTGAGAAGGGAGTTAGACAGCATAAGCTCAAGCACAGATCTCTGGGGCCTTCCACCGAAGACTTCGTGCCCTGTCAACATTGAGCCATTAACAACACATCTTGAAATCTGGCCAGCCAACCAGTTCTGAGTTCATTCATCTGACTGGCTTCTCTGATTCATATTTCTCCCATTTTCCCCACCAGAATAGTCTGGAAGAGTTCATTAGAAGCTTAGTGAAAATGTAGCTAAACTATATGCAAAATATTCCCTTCATCCATTAGGTCAGTAATCCTATTAAGAAAGTCTGGGAAGTTGGGCTGGCCTGAACTGCTCTTGATGAAGCTGTGATGGGCCTCTATGATCTCGGCTTCCCTTTCTCACCATTCCTTTAAAGGTCCATTGGAGAATTTTCTCAGGATTCAGTCAGTCTCCCTGGCCTAGAGCTTCCTGGCTCTTGTCTTTCCTTGTTAAAGATTGGGACCATACTTGCCGCCTTCAGTCTGTTGGCTTTTGCCTATTTCCCCTTTGCTTTCCCAGTCATTGCTGACAGTGGCTCCAAGGTCAATCTGTCAAATCTTTCAGGATTTGACTCAGCTGGACCAGGTGACCTGAATTCATCGAGCCAGGGCAGTTAGATGCTTTCTTCCTGTTGCCCAACTTATTTTGGATAGTAACTCCCTGTGAGGCATTCTTGTGTTCTGTCCTTTCCAGGGTAAAGATCACTCTTTTTTTTGCAGAGAAAACAGAACTAAAGTTCTAGCCATCCCATTGAGTAATGGTCCTCTCCCCTTCTTCCCCCCCCCCCCCAATAGCTAAAACTCCACCCTTTTTTGGCTGTCCTTAGCTTCCCTTGCCAGTATTAGCACTCTAGCCGCAGGAGTGGTGGCTAAAGCAGAATGCCAGGGCTGTGGCTGAAGCTGTAGGGCAGCCAGTCAGCAAGGCCATTCCAGGAACAATGAGAGTATTGACTCTGATTCAAGTACCCCCAGTCAAGGTAAGAAACAGGGAATGGAGGTAGGAGTGGGTGGCAAGCTCCTCTGGTGGATAGAATAGAAAATCACAGTTTGATGGTCTGGTCTGGATTGACCAGCCAGAGTAAAGCCCTTTTGTTAATTATGCCACTGTGACTTTCCAATGATTCCTCCCCACCCCTTTGTGACAAAGATGTACAGTTAAGGAATTGAGTGCCTCCTTTGGACTCCTTAGACCAATCTGTAGGGGCTGCTTTCCATTTGTGGGTGAGAGCTGCACCTGTGGGGTACCCACTAATATGGGCATTCCTCTCTTGTTTCATGCAGAATGAAACAGACTTTGCTCTTGGCTAATGTGGAGATTTCATTTTCAGGACTATGCGTATTTATGATGAAGATTTTATTTTTACTTTTTGTATTTAATTGGAAAGTGGGAAAGAAAGAGAAAAGAAATACAGGGCCCCAAAGATGGTGGCCTTGTGTCCAGAGCACTGAGGAGTTTGTCAGTGTTCTCTTGCTTAATATACTCATTATGCACTTTACACCTTAGCTCCTGGTATTGCCCTGACTTTCCTTGCCTGTGTCTTTGTTCATACCAAGAATGCAAGAATGTGGAACTCCTCTCTCTCCTCTCTTTTCTCTCCCTGTACCCTCTCCTCCACCCCTGTAACCTTCCCATCTTTCCATTCTGGACCCATGTGCCCCTGGCTTTAGTTAGGCCTTCTTCAACTCCCTTTAGCTGTAAGGAAACTTCATTTTTGGCTTCAGCCTTTCCTTGGCCCTCCATTTCCCTTTTTATCATAGTTGTGTACAGGCCTTCTCTGCTAGTCCTCTCTTGTCAACTGTCTCTTCCCCACTCCCCTCCCTCCTGGCTTTTCTCATGAGAAAAGCTTAGGGACCCCAAAGGCAAGCAGCAGGTCCTAAAAAGGAAGCCTTTTTGCTTGGATTATCCAGTGTGATGGCCAGATTAATGGGTTTGGGATCAGGGGTGCTTCAGTTCACAGCAGCCTAGAGCAGTGATGGCAAACTTGTTTGAGACAAGTGCCGAATTCTGCCCTGACCCAACCCCCCAGACTGAGTGTCATGCCATGCCTCCAGACTGCATGCTGTGCCCCACCTCCACAATGAGTGCTGGGCATGCTTCACCCCCCCCTCCCACC
>NC_058130.1:784338133-784351311 GCF_016433145.1 Gracilinanus agilis | reverse complement strand
ACCCCTTAGCTCACACAGAGGGAGAAAGTGCTCCCATTGGACTTCGGGGCAGAGGGACTGGTGAAGTGAAAAAAATGTTGTGGGGGGAAGGGAGCAGCTCCACCCACGTTCCTCTGCCTTTCTAGTAATAAACCCAGGAGTGGCAGTCAGAGGGGGGTGGTGACCAAGTGCCCAAAGAGAGCACTTTGTGCCATCCTTGGCACCTGTGCCAAAGGTTCACCATCACTGGCCTAGAGTATCCTCTGTTCATGCTGGACAAGTGGTCTTTCAGGATTTGTTTGAGGACCCCTCGTAAAGGGAAACTCTTCTGTCCTGAGGGAGCTCAGTCCGTTTTTGAATCCGTCTAATTGTTAGAAAGTTTTTTCTGTTTTTTAAAAATTCAGTCTTTCATTTTGAGGTCATTATTCTCTTCTTCCCCTCAGTGTCCTCCACCCTCCACCCAAAAGTACTCCCACTCACAGCACCACCAGAGAAACAAAATGAGTTACAAGTCTAGATAGTTCGAGCAAAATAAATGCCCTTATTATACTGGCCTCATCTAAGAAAGAATATATCATAATCTCTAATCTGCACCCTGAAGCCATCTCCATCTCTCTCTCCCAGAGGTGGGTGGCCTGTTTAATCAGGAGCCTGTTGGCATTATAGTTGGGCCTTCTGAGTTAGAAAGTTTTTTCTAGGCTTTTAAATTTAAATATACCTCTGAGCAACTTTTCCTTGTTCCTAGTGCTGCCCTCTAGAGGAGAACAAGTCCATGCTCCCTTTGATGAGACAGTCCCTTCCATTCTTGAAGGCCGATTGCACATATCTTTGCCGGTAACCTCTTCTCCAGGTTGAACAACTACTAACTGATCCACAGACAACATGAATTTAAGGCTCTTCCCATCCTGGTTGCCCTCCTGGCTGGCCATGCCAGTTTGACAGTGACCTTCCAGAAATGTGCTCCCCAGGACTAAACATCCGGGTTATGCTCACTATCCCCAGCACCAGTCAGATGTCTCTAAATGGTTGTCCCAAAAACATCTTAAATTTAAAACTCATTCTCTTTCCCACCATTGCTTAGAGCACCAGTGTTCGCTCAGTCATCCAGGCTTGCAGTTTGGGGTCCTCCTCATCAGCTTCTCTCTCATGCTCACCCCACATAACCAATCTCTTACTGCTTTTAGCCCCCATATCTCTACTTGTCCAGTCACCACCCCATTGTAGGCCCTCATCCCTGGGGCCTAGATGACAATGTTAGCCTCCTGGTTGGTGTCTCTGCTTCAGGTCTTTCTCCATTCCAGACCATCCTCCATTCAGCTGCCAGAGTGATCTGCCCAAAAGGCCATCTAACTGTTGCATCCTGAGGACCTCTTCCCCCTCCAGTGGCTTCCTTTTACCTTAAGAATCAAACAGCCACCCCTGCTGGCTTCCAAAGCCGTTCCTGTCTTTCCAGTCTTCTTAGGTCTTACTCTCCTCCATGTGTCCGTGGAAGACCCAACAACCCTGGACACTCCCCTGACTGTCCCCACTGCTTTGACTGCTTCTCATTTACCCAGCATCCATCGTCTGTGGATGTAGGCCTGTGTAAGTTATCTCCTCCATAAGAAGGGGGCTCAGGGGAAGGAGGGGGTTATTTTTGCTTTTCTTTAAGCAGGAAGTCATGTGGCCAGACTTCCACTTATGGTCAGTTACTTTGGAAATTGTGGGGGCCGTTGGGGAGAGGCTTGATTGAGGCAGGGAGACCACTTAGGCAGTCCGCTGAGAGCCTTGAAGGCCTCCTTTAGTATAGGGGCTGTGTGAGAGAACAGGCAGGAAATGAAAGATGTGATCACTTGGTGAGGTTGTCTGAGGTAAGGAGTGAGGAGAAAATTAGGAAGGAGAAGGGGCTGGAAATCCTTCACCACTGAGCCCCTGCCTTGTAGCCGATGTTTGACTTTTAGACTTCTGGGTTCTTCCAGTTCATGCTAAGTGGTATAAATGCTCTCAGATGTTCCTTGTGAGACAGTGCCAGATGCTGCTCTCGGCTTGGTCCCAACTTGACTGGGCCCTTCAGAGAATGCCCTCTCAGGGCAGGTAGCAGCACGGAGGCCCTTTCTTCTTCCCCTGCCTCTGTCTGGGGGTCAGGCTTTCACCATAAATACTAGCATCACCACCTAGAGCCTTATCATCTAAAACCCCTGAGACTTTTTCTTAGATCACATCTGATACAATTTGAGTAGAATTCACACTCATTTTCTTTCATTGAATTGATTTGAGGGTAGGCCTTACCTACATAGACACAGACACATTCACGACCACATTTCCTAAACACTTGGGTTGATTTTTGATGGGTTTTAACCCTTCTGTGTCCTCTTTATATATAATTTTTGATCACTTGACTAGATGTGACTATGGAGAAGCTTTCTAACATGTTGGTGGCCTCCCCTTTCCTCTCCCCCCCCCCCATTCAATTTCATTTTATTTTCAATTTGAAATTCTGTCCCTTCCCTCTCCTCTCCTCATTGTGAGGGCAAGAAAAACAAAATCCACTGCAGTCAGCAGACATTTATTAAGCACCTACTGTGTGCCAGGAATTGTGCTGAATGCTGGGCAAAAAAGAGGCAAAAGACAGTGCCTTCCCTCAAGGAGCATGGACTAGGGAGACAACATGCAAATGTGTGAGGTATCTACTTAGGCAACCCCTAACACATCACAGCTGGGAAAGACTCAACATAGGAGTCACAGAGTCATGTGGCTTGTCTGATGGGCTGCCGCTCTGGCACAGGCATAATGTCGCATGATGTTTGAAAGCCACTAGCCTATGATCCAGGGCTGGGAGGAGCTTTGGGTTTAAAAAAGCAGCACAAGAAGTGGAGAATGCTTTTTTGTTTTATCACTTGAATTAACTCGCTGCTGACCGCTTGGAGGCCAGCTGCAATTGAGAACTGGATCTTTACCTAAAGTTAGAAAGGCTAAAAACCCTTTTTCCTATCTTTCTCTCTTCACTAATAAATGCCTATAAATCTGGTAATAAAGCCTCCACGTTAATTTTTATTTATAACACACATAAATCTGGACAAAGTATATAATATGCAGGAGAAATGGGACAAAATGAACAGAGAAAAGGCACTGGACTTGAGGGGCCCCCAGAAGGGCCTCCTGGAGAAGGTAGGAATTTAGTTGGGACTTAAAAGGACTCCAAGGGAGGTCAGTAGTTGGAATGGAGGAGAAGGCAGAGCGTGCCAGGCATGGGGGACAGTCAGAGAATATGTCTGGAGTGGAGAGATGGAAGGTCTTATTCACGGAATAGTCAGGGGACCAGTGTCCCTGGATATAAGGGAACACGTTGGGGATTTTAAGGGGTAAGAACACTAGAAAGTGGGAGGGCTGTTGTTGTTACCCTGGCAACAGATAGGATGGGGAGTGGGGAGTGAGGCATCAGGAGTGACTCCTCTGTTGGAAGCCTGAGGGACTCGGGGTGGGTTTAGGGGAAAGATCATGAGTTCCATTTTGGACGTCTGAATTTAGGGCAGCTACTGGACATTCCGTTTGAGATGTCTGCCTTGCAGTTGGAGTTGGGAGATTAGACTAGGTCAACACAAAGTTAAAAACGGGAGAAGTAGATCTGAGAATCATTAGCATAGAGATAATTACATTTATAGGAGCTGAGATCACCCAGTGAAGTAGTATAGAGGGAACAGAGAAGAGGGCCCAGGACAGAGAGCCCTGGGGGACTCCTAGAGTTAGAGGCATGACCTGGAGGAGGATCCTTCTAAGGAGCCAGAGGAGTGATCAGAGAGATAGGAGGAGAACCAGAAGACAGAACATCCTGAAAGCCTAAAAGAAGAGAGAGGATCAAGGAGGAAAGAGTGATTAACTGTGTCAAAGGCTATCATGAGTTCAAAGAGTAGGAGGATTAAAAAAAGGCCACTGTAGGCAGCTAGGTGTTTCACTGGATAGAGAATCATGTCTGGAAATGGGAGGTCCTGGGTTCAAATCTGAGTGTGTGTAGTCCCTTCCTAGCTGTGTGACCCAGGGAGAGTCACTTAACTCTCAGTTGCCTAGTCTTTATTGTTCTTCTACCTTGGAACCCGTACTAAGTATCAATTCTAAGACAGAAGATAGGGTTTGGAAGGTAAAAAGGAAAAAGTTACTAGATTTGATATCTAAGAGATTATTAGGCCCTTTAGAGAGAGCAGTTTCAGTGGAAAGATGAAGTAGGAAGCTGGATATAAGGGGTCAACAAGAATGAGAGGAGAGGAGAGGAGGTGGAAGCCCCCATTGTAGATGGCTTTTTCCAGAAGTTTAGCCACAAAGGGCAGCAGAGATAGAGGGTGATGGTTAGCGGGATGAAAAGGATCAGTCAAGACCAGGGAGACATGGGTATGTTTGTGGGCAGGAGGGAAGGAGCCAGTGACAGAAGAGATTGAAAATAAGTGAAGGGGGTAGGGGATGATGGAGAAAGGAGGAGATCTGATGGAGAAGACAAGAGAGAATAACAAGTACAGGGATGAGCCTTGGTCAGAAATAAGGCCACCTCATTATGGGAGTCAGGTGAAGGAGGGTGATAGAAGGCATCCGAGTGATAGGAGATGAGAAAGAGAAGAGGGAATTCTCGGCAAATGGCTGCAGTTTTTAACTGTAAAATATGAGGTTCTCAGGAGAGAGGAGGGTGGGGGAAGCGGGAGCCACAGAAGGTCTGAGGAAGGAAGGTTTAGAACTGTTGCACAGGTAGGGTGGGGGTGGGGTGGGAGAGTGAGTCCTTAAAGGAGATAGAGTGGGATTGTGTAGCCGGAGTGAGGACCCACTTGAGATTATGTAACATAACTTTGTAGTGGACCCAGTCAGGAGAATTAGGGTCGGCAAGAAAATATGCTTCAGCCTACACCGAGTCCATGTTTCATCATGAATCCTTGGGATCGTGGCGTGTCATTGTGCTCAGGAGAGTTCTTAAGGCTTTCCTATTGATTATCCTTAAAATATTCCTCTCTTTTCATGCAAGTCTTCCCAGGTTTTTCTTCTTTTTTTTTTTTTTAAACCTTTACAGTGTATTGGCTCCAAGGCAGAAGAGCAGTAAGGGTAGGCAATGGGGGTCAAGTGACTTGCCCAGGGTCACACAGCTGGGAAGTGTCTGAGGCCAGATTTGAATGTAGGACCTCCCGTCTCTAGATCTGGCTCTCAATCCACTGAACTACCCAGCTGCCCCCTTCCCAGGTTTTTCTAAAACCACCTCCCTTTTCATTTCTTACAGCCCAGTAGTAGTCCATCACCATCATAGACCACAACTTCAGCCATTCCCCAATTGATGGACAGTCCCTCAGTTCCAATTCTTTGTCACCCCAAAAAAGAGCTGCTATCAATATTTTTGAACACATAAGTCCTTTTCCTTGTGTTTTCTTTGGAGTATAGACTTAGCAGGCTATTAAAGGGTATGCATAGTTTAATAGCTTTGGGGGCATAGTTCCAGATTGCTGTCTGGGATGGTTCCTAGCTCCAAAAGAAGTGCAGTAGTAGATCATTTTGTCATATTCCCTCCCATTTTCCTTTTTTGTCATCTTAGCTAATTTGACATGTGTGAGTTGGTACCTCAGATTTGTTTTACTTTGCATTTCTCTATCTGATTTAGAGCATTGTTTTTCACGTGGCTGTTAACATGAGTTTCTTCTTCTCAAACTACTGATTCATATCCTTTGGCTATTTATCTTTTAGGGAATGGCTTATTTTTGAAGATTGGACTCAGTTCCCTACATATTTTTGAAGTAAAATTGTTGTTAGAAAAATTTGCTGCAGATTTTTTTTTCTTCCAGTCATCTACTTGTCTTCTAATTTTAGTGACATTGGTTTCATTTGTGCAAAAACTCAAGTTTTCTATAATGAAAATTATCCATTTTAACCTCCCATGAACCTCTGTCTTGTTTGGTCACAACTAACTTTTCCTGTGGCCATAAATCTGACAGATACTTCCTTCATGTACCCATTTTGAGATTATTTTGGAAAATAGCAAGATATGTTGGATCTGGGCCTAGTTTCTGCCAAACTACTTTCCCATTTTCCCAACAGTTTTTGTCATCTAAGGGACTTTTTGCTTGAATATCTGGGACCTTTCACTTTATCAAACAGGAAGTTACTGTGCTCGTTGGTTTTTGCCTCTCGTGTACCCAGTGTCTTCCACTGGTGGCCTTCTAGGAGGCATATAGTAAAAGAATCCAGACTGACGTTTTTCTAGTATATTAGGAGTGACACTACTGCACTTGGGCTCTCTGTGATGCCCCCACTCTTGTTATACGTGCTCCTCTCTCCTACTTTCCCAGAGTATTTTAAACTCCTTCCCAAGTGTCTGGTGCACTAATCTCTACACAGTGGACATTCAATAAATATTTGTTGGCTGCTTAACTGGTTTCTGTGGTTTGCTTGTGCGTCACTCTGTGAGGACATTGACCCGGCCACCTCGATGACCCATGGGGGGGGGGGAGGCACTTCCTGCGTCCCTGTTACAGGCTCTGACCCTTTCCCTCATACCCCTCCCTCTTTCTGTCCTGTAACCGTGGATCTCCTGATCCAAGCCTGGCTGCTCCCTTAGGGAGCCTGGGGGCAGGAGAAACTGGAATCAGGGCTGCTACGAGTAACATCTTTTCTGCTTTTTGTATTACAGTGAAGAAGCCATGAGGAAAGCTGGAGTTGCCCACAGTAAATCCAGCAAGGATATGGAAAGCCATGTATTCTTGAAGGCTAAAACCCGGGTAAGGCATCACTGCGGGCCTGCTGAAAACAATGTTTTGGCACATGTGGTTTGGTTTGGGAGAGAAGGGCTGAGGCCAACGGTGGGAGGAGGCAAATGTGTGGTTGGACAGCCTCTCACAGGAGACCTTCCTGGGCGTGCTAGATCCCTGATCCCTGAATTCCTCATGTGAAAGAAGGTGTAGCTCCTTTGGGTGGCACTCTAGCGTTTCTGAAGTTTCTTCTTCACAATACCCCATCAGGGAGGAAATGCAAGAGTTATTTTCCCCTATTTTACAGCTGAGAAAACTGAGGCCCCAAGAAGGGAGCACACTTGCCCAGGGTCATGGAGCAAGTGAGTGGTGGAGCTAGGACTGGACCCCCTCACCTTCTGACCCTGACCCCCTGGCCCCCAACAAAACCTTTTACACTAATCCAGATCACCCTTTTGGCTTGTGGGTCTATTTCTGTACGAATGAAATGGTTCTGTAATAGTGACAGGAGCAATTATAGTTCCTTTCATTTCTATCATTAGTTTCCTAGTGCTTTTATCATTATTCCAGATCTCTGTTGACTTGGACTTAAGTCCCAGTTTTATCTACTGGCCTTGGGATCTAGGGTAAGTTGCTTCACTTTACTTCAGTGAAACTCACGTTTCCTCAGCTGGAAAAGGGGCAGAATACTACTTGCACCACTGACTCAGCCAGTTAGTTGCTGTTTGACTCTGGATGGGTCATTTTCTCTGAATCTATGTTTCCTCATTTGCAAAAGGGGACAGAACTTGTTTCTCATGTCAAGAGAAGTTGAGAGGAAGCCCACTTTGTAAATGACTGTGAACAGCTGCCTCTGGGAGGCTACAGCTTCAGTGGGTCTCAGGGTTCAAAATGAGACTTGGAACTGGCCCTTTGAACCATGTGTTCTGTAAGCTCCAGCTGGAGACAGACTGGCCTGCCGTTTGGACATTTCCTGTTGTACATTTTTCTGGCAGAGAGACTAAGATTGAAGTAAACCAGAGAGGAAAGGGGAACCACAAAGCTCTTAACCCTTCTAAACCCACCAGGGTCCCAGAAGATGGCTATTCCAAGAAAAGGCCATAGGGGCCGGAGAAGTCTCACAGTGGGATGGATCCTAGACATGGGTTAAAGAGGGACCTTAGAGGTCATCTAGGCTGACCCTGTTGTCATTTGGCCTTTGAGTATTATTGATGCCTTTTGGTTTTACATCTGTCATTTCTGGATCTGTATTTGTGACATCATCAAAACCCTAGCAAAGGAGCAGAACTATCCCCCTTATTCAGCATTCCACAGCTAGGGGGTGTATAGGGGTGCATTTCTTCTTCTTTTCCAACTTTTTTATTTTGGAGAAGTAGAAACTGAGGCCTGTGAAGGGGAAGTGACTGGCCTAGGTCATGGCTGGGGTGGGAGAACCTCAATTCCAACCCCAGCTCCAAGCATGAATCTCTTCTAGAGATTCTAGAGATGGAGGGTTGTCATTGTTCAGTCATTTTTCATTCGTGCCTGATTTCTGTGCCCCCATTTGGGCTTTTCTTGGCAGAGATCCTGGAGTGGTTTGCCATTTCCTTCTCCAGCTCATTTTATAGATGAGGAAACTGAGGCAAACTGGGTTAAGTGACTTACCTAAGATCACATAGCTAGTAAGTATCTTAGGCTAAACGCAAACTTGAGCATTCTTAGCAAGTGGATATCAAATTCCTGAGGCAATCTGTTCCATTCTTGAACATTCTTTTACAAACTTCCAGTTGGGGGCAGCTAGGTGGTTTAGTGAATAGAGCCAGATCTGGAAATGGGAAGTCTTGAGTTCAAATGTGGCCTCAGATACTTCTTAGCTGTGTGACCCTGGGCAAATCACATGACCCCAGTTGCCCAGCCCTTACTGCCCTTTTGCCTTGGAACTGATACTTAGTACTGATTCTAAAACAGAAGGCAAGAGTTTAAAAACCAAACCAAACCTCCATTTGAATAGACAGAGCCTGCCCCTCCTTCTGGGGCAGGGGCAGTTTTCTGTGCCATTCAAGCTAGGGAGGAGTGGATGGATTATGACCTGAGGGAACCCCTCACCCCACAGTGGTGCTGAGCCTGTCACTTCTGTGCTCTCAGATTCTGCCTCTACTTCTAGCAGCCATTCAACCCAAAGCTAGAAAAGGAGGATGAGGAGAGAGAAGGGAGAAGTGGACAGAGATGATGCGTGAGAGAAAGACAAACACACACACACACACACACACACACACACACTCTCTCTCTCTCACACACACACACGCACACCATAATGGATCAAAATTAATGTAGGGACACAATCCCAATCCTTGTTGTCAAAGTTACAAAACTGGCCGTTTTGGGCCAAGGCTGACCTTCCAGGCCTTCATGGCCACTAGAACAAGTGTGGAGGCAGGGTCAGTGCCCTGGGCTCAGGAGACCCAGGTGCCAGGCCTGGACAGATCCCAGGCAAGCCACTTCCTTTCTCTCAGACTCACTTTCCTTCTCTGTAAAATGGAGCTGACATCGCTTCTGATTTCTTCCCTATAGATGCATGCTTGGTAAACTTTCCATCACTGTAGCAAGTCAACTATTATTAGACTAGAGATACCTTAGAAGTAACCTGCCAAGCGACCAGTCCACGTTTGTTCCCAAATGAAAACTCAGCAGTGGGAAAGGCATTTGAGCACTGGCCAGCTGGCATTTCCACAGTGCTTTAAAGTTAACCAGGCATTATGGGTAGCTCAGAGTGGGTTTGATTAGCCATGATTACAGATAAGGAACCTAAGATTCAGAGAAGTTTAACATTGAAGAAAAAAATTAAGACTGCCTCGGGCCTCCGGGTTTTAGGCACTCTACCAGAAACCATTTTTGTTTGTTTAGTAATCATTACTCAGAGTCCTGGAATTTCTAACTTAGAGAGAGAAATGTTTAGATATCTAAGCTGGCAGAACAACCTCTCTCTCCTCTCTCCCCGGGGCCTTGAACTTCTCTATCCTGAGGTCATTTAGGAGGAATCTGGAGCAGAGAAAAGAATCCTAATATGCTCCAGCACAGTTTGGGGGCTGACATTCCAGAACCGAATTGTCTCCAACAAGGACTACTCCATTTCTTCCCCAAGGATTGAAGGGTCTCCTTCCTGTGGTCACTATCAATATCGCGTCCTTTTGGAAAGAAGAAAAAGAGACCTGTTCCCTCCAAGTGGAGTGTGGGCTAGGGGGACCAGCTTGGGCTCCTTTTGGCCCTGCTTTGGTTTCCACTGTTAGTACAAATTCCATTTTAAAAAAGGTCTTTGGTTCTTACTCTAACCTGCCTTCCTAAGACAACAAATCTGGAAAGGGTTTTAGACTCAAGAGAAAGTGACATGGGAGGCTGGGATATGCTTCCCCGTAGCTGTGCTCTGATTGGAACCCAGTCCTCTGACTCCAAATCCAGAGCTCCTTGTGCAGAGCTGTTCTCCCCCTTCCTCTTCCTAGCCCTTGGCTCCCTGTCTTGAATGTGAGAAGACTAGTCTAGATGATCTTAAGATTTAGGGTAACATCCATCTCCCCAATCTGGCACTCCCTGTCATATGCTCTAAGAACTTGCCCAGCTGTGACAGTCAAATCCGAAGAAAATAGGCAGTAGGTTTCTCAGTGGTTTGGCCTCCCTCCTGTCTTCTCCCTTTGTTTTGACCCCCTCATTCCTCTCAGCCCAATTTTGGCCTGTGCTCTCAGAATTTGATGCCTTTTTTTCCTCAAAATGGGTCCCATTGCAGTGCCTCTGCACCGGCCTTTACCATCTGTGACTCAATTGGCCGACAGGAAGAAGGGCTTCACTGTAGTGAGGGTGCAGCCGCCCAAGAGGAAGGGAAATGGTGAGTCACAAAATGCCTATCTTCTTCATTTTTGATTAAACTGCTTCCTGTTTTTTAATTTTAGGACGAATATCTTTCCCTTGTGGCCAGGCTCATTATCCATTTCCGAGACATCCGTAAGTAATGACTTTTGTATTTCTTGGCTTTAGGGACCCCTCCCCCCAGCCACTGGGATGGCCTCCTGAGAAACTAGTCTGGGGTGGGGTTGAGGGGCATCTGATACTGGCATCTGAGAGGTCTCATTGAGCATAAGTAGTTATGTTTCTGCTTATGAGTTCCTGTCCTTTATTCAGGACTTGCTGATAGGTCCTGGAGACACAAAGCCCTCAAAACAAAGCAAAATGGGGCCATCCTTGCCCTCAGAGAGCTTGTAGGAGCTTTGGCCTTCCATCTGCCCAGCTCCTCCAAGACACATGACCGATTAAGACTCTACAGAGGTGTTCTTCTGGACATTATCTCATGGTCCCCTCCCTTGGTTTTTTTCTTGGAGCTCTTACTCGCTTCTTCTCCAAGGTGAGTTTGGGTCCTCACTTGCCTATTCTTTCCTAGTTGTGTGACTTTACGTCTCAGGCTGTTGCCTTTTTCTGTACAAATGAGAATCCTCTTCAGCTTGAACCCACGCAGATACTCTGAGGAGTAGCCTTGCAGCTAGAGAAACTGAGAAATGCATATTTGGCCACCTTTCCTCAGTAGTCCCTTTTATTTTTACTTTGGACACTTTTCTGATCAATAAGTGCTTAATTTCTCTCTCCATGACCCTGCCTACACTGAACATTTTAAAAACAAAGAAAGAAACCCTCTGAACAACTACATGTCCCTCGATAAAAGCAGCCCCCACTTTGGCTGTGTCCTGGCATGGAGCTCTCCTTCTGTATTTGCCATCTCCCCTTCAGGACCTGGGAAGGAGGCCATTGTATTGCTCGGAGTGGTTTTTCTTTATAATGTCATTGTAGTAGGAGTTGTTCTCCTAGTCCACTCATGTTACTCCTCATCAGGCCATGGAGCCCTTCAGCCCCAGGTTCCTGGGAAGTTTATTTATTCAGTCATTTGTAACAACGCCCAGTTATTTATGACAGTCATATGCCATCATTTGCTTCATCATTCCCCATTTGGTGAGCACGCCACCCTCATTTCCAGTTTGGGGCCACTTCGAGAAGAACTGCTCTCGGTAGTTTTGGAGAAATGAGCACGAGTCCTTCTCTTCTTTCTTGGATTTCTTTGGGATATGTCATGGAATTCTTGGTTTAGAACAGAAACTTGGCCTTTAGTTAATGGCTACAACTTCCTCTGACCTCTGAGGCTTTTTCTTAGAAAAATGCTATCTTTTGTACTTTAAATTAACTACATCTCCCATTGTCATCCTCCATTTTCTGAGCCCCCTTCTCCACCTCCTCCCTTGGGCCATCACTTAGAAGAAAGAAGGGAGAAAGTTCAGCCGACTATTGAATAAGTAACTTGCAGAGTTTTATCCCCATCATCTCCTGCATTTGCCAAGAAGCCTGGGAGGCCCCTTCTTGTAAATACTAGAGTCATATTACCATATAGTAGGAACAAGATGTGTCCAATCTTGATTGGTCCGGAACCTATGGAAGATTTCCAACTTAAGTAAATGGTTCCTAATTTATTCCTTTTCCCATAGAAGTAGAGAAGAAAGGGGATCAGCTTGGGAGATCTGAGGTCCTGGGTTCTAAGCCCAGCTTTGCTCTACTTTAGACTTTGTGGAAGGTCTTGAGGAAATCATTTCCCTTCTCTGGGTTTCAGTCAATACACATTTATTAAACTCCTGCTATGTGGTTTCAAGTGCATCATCTCTCACAAAAGAGAGGCTACACTAGGGCATTTCTAAGTGCCCACCTTAGAGATTCCCCTCTTCTTTGATTCAGGGCTGGGAGATAGGAGGACACGGCCATGTTCTGGTTAGCCTTCCTCAGCTTCTTTTTCTGTAGGCTGGGCTGGCCATTGGTCTATTCAGTATAAGTAAATCTTATGTTACCTAGAACATGTTGTTCCCCATCTTGGGTCTCGGGTTCTCTTTAGCTGCTGGATCAGAAACTGTCTTCAGGTACCTCCCAGCTTTGATCTTTATGGGTACCAAATGGCCACAGAGTTGCTTTCCAGTTCAGAGGTTCTTTGTCACCTTTCCGAGTTGAATTTAACCATTTCTGACTGGGGTCTGGGATCATTTTTCTGGGATAGTAACCAGGCTGTCCTCTAGGTCGTATGCCCGTTGGCCATATGCTCAGCCAGTTTCCATCTACATTTGTGCACATTACTCTCCATCCTCTGCAGAACGTGGGGAATAGAGATCTAGGCCAGTGTGAACCTCAAAGTTTCATATTTGCTAAATGTCACAGTTTCCTCCCACAGCTCGCCCCTCCCTTTGTGGGCAGAGACTTAAATTTCCTCTGGTTTTCCTTCCTCTGTAAGTGCTCTAAGAATTAAGCAGCACATGAATTATCTACAGACTAGAGAATCAGTCTGTCTTTAACCCAGCATGGCGGTTAAGCCTTATTTATGGGAATTTAATTATTTAAGCATAGTTATAGTCCAAGTTGCCACTGACTCATGGTGTGACCTTGGGGGCAAGTCCTCTCTCTCTCTCTCTCTCTCTCTCTCTCTCTCTCTCTCTCTCTCTCTCTCTCTCTCTCTCTCTC
>NC_058130.1:784324533-784337775 GCF_016433145.1 Gracilinanus agilis | reverse complement strand
CTCTTCTCTTCTCTTCTCTTCTCTTTTCTTCTCTTCTCTCTCACCACCTTTTCTCCCTCTACTTCCCCTCCCTCTCTCTCCCTCCCGTCCTTCCTCCCTCTCCCTTTACCTTCTATCTTAGAAATGATACTGAGTACCAGTTCCAAGGCAAAAGAACAATAAAGGCTAAGCGATTGGAGTTAAATGGATACACAGGGCTACACAGCTAAGACGTATCTGAAGCCAGATTTGAACTCAAGACCTTCCATCTCCAGCCCAGCATTCTTTCCGTTGAGCCAACTAGCTGCCCCTGTCATTACATCTCAGTGTAGTGTTGGGAATATATAATCACATTGATTTGAGATGTTAGGAGATCACAGCTGACCCTGTCACTCCCCTGCTCACGAATGTCAGAGTCTCTAGTGCCTCTAGGAAAATATAAAATAAAACAACATAGGAACTCCTGAGCTTTGCATTTAGAAGCTCACCACTCTGGCTCTTGCCATTCCCGACTCCTCCATGTTACTCCCTTTCACCTGCAGAGTTCCAACCAAGCTGACCCTTTGCTGTTCCCCACACTTGCTCATCCATCATTGAGCCTTTGCACAGACCATTCTCCGTGCCTCAAACCTTCTTCCTCTTCACCTTTGCCTTTTAGCTGCCTTTGAGGCTCCACTCAGTGTCACTTCCTAGGGCGAGTTTTTTTGATCCTCCCAGCTTAACCTTGAGTGTCGTCTCCTTCCTCTACGAGTCATCGTGTATAAATCTACCTTTCGACTCGTTGTGTCTCTAGTAGAGCGTAAGCCCCTGAGGGCAGAGACTGCTCTTTAGTCTTTAGGTGACCAGGAGTTATTGCCCAACCTCGTATGTGATAGGTACGTAATAAATGCTTGTTGGATTGGCTTGGGAAAGCTAGTCGGGAAGTCAGGACTTGGAAGGGACCCTGAGGTTAAAGGAAAATATATTTTCTGTACGTTAGAGTGGAGATCTCTGTATCCTCTGGGGCATTGAGACCAGATGAGCTCTGCCTCTGAGGGACCTGATCCTATAACTCACCACAGTCTCTGGGTCAGAGCATCCAGGCACCCTGCCTCTGGGGTGAGGCCTCTAGTGAACCCGGGCTTCCTGGGCCATCCCGTTGCTAGACGTCACCGAACGACCAGCCTCGGTTGGCCTCTGGTGTTCTGGGCCACATGGCAGCCCTTTGACTATTTGTTGGCAGCTGGCTGTTCCTTTGGAACAAGCTGAGGAGCCTTAGTTCCTTTAAGAGATCCTCCTATTGTTTGCCTGCAGGGTCCCTCTTCATCCTAGTGGCCCTCCCTAGGAGGCCATTTTTTTCTTCAGCTTTAGTCTTGCCTAAAATGATGAATTTCCCTTGAAGCTCTCGGGGAGTATTTTTGAATTGTCTGCTGCTCCTGGGCTGCTGCTTATGTTCTCTCTTGGACTAATGGGATGGGGGAGCGGGGCTCCGTGGTCACTGGTGATCTCTCCCCCGGCAAAGCTCTTCAGCAGAGCTCTAGCTACCAGCTCCCCGGGGCCGGGGGACCTTGGGCCAGTTAAACAACGCAGACTTCACCTCCAAAGGGAAACTCGGAGCTCAAGTGGGGCTGTGCTCTTATTGGAGCCATGAGGAAAGTGAGCTTATTCTGTAAGCCTGGAGAGAGGCTGAGGGACCTCCCCAACACCGACGGGCAGGGAGCGTGTGTGCTCAGAGCCTAAGCCCGGCCCCTCTGCGTTCATTCGCAGCTCTTCCTACTAGCCCACACTGCCTCTTGGCCTTGCTTGTCTCGGGTCTCAGTTTCCTCCTCTATAAAAGGAGGTGATTGGATTGGGTGATCTTGGATAGGTAGAACTCAGATTTCTCTCTCACTTGGAGGTCCTTCTTAGAGCCCTTTGGTGAGAGACTTGGTTCTATTTTGGTAAGAACGTTAAGGCTTCGAGCACTGAGGTTCCTTAGCCAAGGTGGGACAGTTCCGGGATGCGGCGGGTCGTCGCCCGAGAAGGCCCCGGGTTATTTAGAGTCTGCTCAGTTGTAAGGTTGGCCTTGATTTGCAGGAGCATCTAGGCATCCGCCAGAGTCATCGAGCTTAGCCCGGCCCTTGGCGGCCTCCTGTGGATGCATCTTGTGACCCCGGCGCCTTCGTGGTTTCCATAAGGGTCATCTTCTTGAGCTAACCTCGTGGTTCCTGGAGAATAGCAGATGCTCCTTGGGGGTCCCAGATCTCCCCTAAGGGCCGGCCTGGATGCTCCTGGAACAGATGCTGGATCATCTTTCTTGGGGGGCCCCAGGTTGTCAGCATACATGACCCTTTGAAGGCTTAGGCAGATTTCAGGTCAAGAGGCCCACAGGTTAGGGAGGAACATGCTCTTGGAATATGTGCTTCTGAGGGTTTTTCTTTGTTTTTTCTTTACTAGATAACAAGAAATCTCAGGCTTCTGTTAGCGGTAAGAACCTGCCCACCCCCCACCCCCACCCCTATTCCCTCTCCCAGTTCTGTATTATTCTCAGTCATTTAGAGATGGGGAGGGAGAGAGGGAGGGTGAGCTTTGAGAAGGTGCTTTTAGCTGGATCCTTTCCCCATGAACAGAAGAATAGCTTTTCAAAGAAAGTCTGTCCGCTGAGGCACAGGCCTGAGGTCACCCCCTGCTCCTGGCCACTAAATTGCTAAGATGTTCCACTGTCTTAGCCAAAAAAGAGGAGAAAGCCCACGCCCGAGAGGAGACGGGACCACTGTTCGCAGAGTGCCCTAGAACAATGGCGTTCTCTCTGCTGGGCTCCTTTGCCCCTCCCCTGCCTCTCTCGTTCAGCTCTTTCTTATCCTACGTGCTTAGCTGCCTGGCCAGCCAGAGCCGGTGTGGAGGCCCAGGATTAGCCCATTGGGGAGCTTTGGGCATTATAGCCTACTCAGAGAGTTCCGCTTTTCTCGAGTACGTCCTTGGGAGCCTGGTCCCTAGTGTCTTCTCCAGGAGCCGGGCCCTGAGGCACCTTCAGCCTCTCTCAGCACGCTGCTTCTGTGGCTTCATCCTTGGGAAGAGGGGCTGCCCTCGGGGTCAGAGGTGTCAAAGCCCCAGGAGGCCTAGAAGGAGGGGGGGAGGCTGCAAGCGAGAGGCCCAGGCAGTCTTGCTCTTCTCGGCAGCCTTTTGGCTAGGTGGGTGCAAAGGTGCCCTCGTTCGGTGGGGCTGGTGCGGATTGCATCCCGGCTCACTTAGCCCAAGCTCACTAACTCCCAGTTAATGAGGAGCAGCAAGAGGGACGGCTGCTGACTTCAGGCCTTTTGGCTCAGGCCCATTTAGTGCCAAGAACATGGGATCTGCTCGGTTTATCTCCAGGGGCTGGGGACGGGGAGTCATGAGGCCTATATAGGACGGGTCCCATGACTTCACTTTAAGTACAGCAGTGTGGTGCCAGCGTTCAAGGCCCTCCTTTGAGGTGTGCTGACCGAGTGACCCCGGACACCCAGACCTCGGATTTTGCGGGGCTCCCAGATCCAAGTTTACCGGGGAGTTCCAGACCCCATCGGCTGGGGGCATTTTCTTCACCAGTTCCAGGCCCCCCAGAAGCCCACAGATAGTAAGGGGAATGGGGGCTGCTGGCCTCTTCTACTTTGCTGTCTCCACATAGACAACATGAGTCTGTTCTCCCCAGGTGATGGTGACCCGCAGGGCTGGGCAAGGCAGGGCAGGGCAGCCTGAGCCTTACCTTTTGAGCAGTGGTGCCATTTCCCCCACCTCCCTCCACCCCCACCCCACAGATCCTATGAATGCCCTACAGAACCTCACAGGTGGACCCCCTGCTGGAGCGACTGGAATTGGGATGGCGTCTCGGGGCCCAGGCCAATCACTGGGCGGGATAAGTGGGCTCGGAGGAGTGGGCCAGCCAATGACCCTTTCAGGACAGCCACCACCTGGCACCTCGGCAATGCCCCCTCATGGTATGTCTCTTGTTTCTGCCACCATTCAGTCGAGTAAGTACCGCGACTTAGATACTTCTTGGGAATCCCCTCATGTTGATGCTGTTCCTGAGCATGTCCCCTCTTTACCAGGGATTATGAAGATTAAGGAAGCCCTGACCTGGTCCCCCCTAGAAATTGGATCCCTCAGTTTACCTTTGTGGGGAAAAAAGCAGCGAGACTTTTCTGGGATCCCCAAGAAGCAGAATGACTGTAGCCCTGTCTTGGGATGTTGCTGGAGGGGTGTTCAGGCTTAGGTACTGGGCACCTCACTTCCTTGGGCGTGTGCCAGCCCTCCGTGTCAAGCACTGGAGTGAGGCGCCTGGGTTTGAGGACGTCAGCGTGGGCTCAGGAAGGGGCACTGGATTTGGGGTTAGACCCGGCTTCTGCCATTTATGATCCGTGACCGTGAGGGAGCACCTCTGCGTCCTGTGTGAGATGGGGGGGGTCGTGCTCAGCAGCATCTGGAGTCCCTCTCCATCTTCTTAGTCTGATTTTAGGACCATTTCCTTCCCATCCACCTCGATGGACCTTGTTGCTTGGCTGGCCAATGCCCCCGGTCCCGGAGTTGCTGCCCCTTCTCTGGCCATTGGTCAGCGGGCATTGCTGAGACACCTTCCATGGACCATCCCACTAGTCACTGGGGATATAGACTGGGAAGTAAATGGTCCCCACTGAGGAGCAGGTTTCTTGATCGCACTGTTTCTCCTGCACCTCCTTCTCCCTTCTGTCCAGGGCCAAAGTGAAGCTATAGGATGGTCCCCTAAGACCAGGGTGGGCAGCTAGATAGCACAGTGAATAGAGCACCAGGCCTGGAGTCAGGAGGCTCTGGGTTCAAATCTGGCCTCAGCCATTTCCTAGTAGTTCCTGGGCAAGTTGCTTAACTCCAATTGGCCCTTCCAACTCTTCTACCTTAGAATTGATGCTAAGACAAAAGGTAAAGATTTCCATAAATAAACTAAACCAACAAATAAATAAACACAGAAAGACAGGCTTTTCCAGGAAAAGCACTGATGTGGAGGAATTGGATGAAAGAAAGAGTGGAGAGTCTCAAAAAGATCATTGGCCCACGGCAGCCTTGCCTGGGTTAATGAAAGAGACACTGAGTTTGGGATTAGAAGGCAAGTTCATATCAAGGCCTGGGTTCCCTCACTTGAGAGAGGAAGGAGAGAGGGAGAGAGGAGTTTTGCACATTTCCCTATGTGAGGTGATTTCTGTCGGTATCACGACCCTAAATTCCAACAACAAAATGTTACCTGACAGGGCAAATAAAAATAACTGATAATGTATCTATGAGTTGTAAATGGATAATTCACAATGATTTAAAAACAATTCTCTTTAAAGGAAATTTCATTTTTGCATCTCTTAAATTTCCCTTGTGTCCTCATTTCTCATCTCCCAGAGAGTCATCCTTTATGATAAAGAAGGTCTTATTTTTTTATTTTTAAAACCCTTCCCTTCTGCCTTAGAATCAATACTGTGTCTTAGTTCTAAGGCAGAAGAGCTAGGTTTTGGGGGTTAAGTGGCTTGCCTGGGATCACACAGCTAGGAAATGTTTGAGGTCAGATTTGAACCCAGGTCCACCCATCTCTAGGCCTGGCATTTAATCCACTGAGCCATCTAGCTGCCCCCAACTTTTTTTTTTTTTTTTAACTAAGAAAAAAATTTCAGCAAAACTGGTGAAAACAGCACAGCCTTGGACATTCTCCGGAGTGTTTCCAACATGCCTGCAGAGGAAGCAAAGACCTCGATGTCTTCTTTGGGGCCAAGCTTATCCTCATGCTTTCTCAGCGTTCTGTTTTGTTTATTTTGTAGGAATTCTTTTTATTTCCGTAGTGTAGTCATTGTGTAGATTGTCTTCCCGGCTCCGCATCAGTCCTATAGGTCTAAACAGGCTTTTCTGGATCATCCCATCCCGTGCCTTCATTCCATTCCATTCACGGACCCCGGGTAGGTGAGCCGCTCCCCGCCTCATGGACTGGTTTTGTCCTGAGGGAAGGCTCAGCCTTGCTTTGGGGTTTTCGGCTTTCCTCGGCTGCGTCTTGGTAGCTTTCCGTCGGGCCTAGCCCCAGCTAGGACGCCATCAGCCCGCTCAGTAGAGTGGGACGAGGCCGTGGGCTCCAAGGCCGCCTCTCACTTGGCACCCATGACTGGACAAGTCGCTTGAGAGGCGAAGAAGCCGTCGGCCCGGCTCTCTCCTCTTCTAGTTTCTAGTCTGAATCTCGGGCTCAGGGTGTGAGACACTCGCCTGACGTGGAGGAGCCTCAGGGAAGTTTTGCCCCGTGAACGACGGACAGCAGCCATGGCCCGCCTCGGCCACCCTCTCCCCTGCACCGGGAGCCTCGGGGCCGCTCGTTCCACGGCCTCCGTGCTGGGAAGGCCAGTTCTGTGGGGCCTCCGGAGCCATGTGGACGAGGCCGGCTTCTGCCAGTAGCGTGGCAGCTGGAGCCCGCCTTGCCTGGATACCAGGGATGGGACACGTGGAGGAGCCAACCTAGAGGCCTTCTCGAGCGGCTGTCCAGGGGTCTCTTCCACCGTCGGCACCTTCTCCTGGGAGGCTTCGTTCTGTCCACGGTGGAAGCAGCTGAGAAGATGGCGGGAGAGAGCCGGCTTTGCGGGTGCTGGGCTCTGTTCTGTCCTCCGAGCGGCCCCTCTTTGGGCCGTCCTGGGGCCTGCGAAGTCCCTGGGCTGCTCTTGGACATACGTATGGACGAGGACCGGGGGCGATGTTGCCCCCGGCTCTTCTGGGTGGGACGCCACCTCGGGGAAGCGTGCTTTGGGATCCTTAGCCATGCCCGAGGCTCTCGAGAGGCCTGGCGGGGGGCCGCCCTTCCCTACCTCCCCTGTGGTCGGGGATCTCGGCGGAGCCTCTTGGGGATGTGGGGGGGCACGGCCCCCCAGAGCCATCTTTCAGCCCCCAGCCATGGCTGAGGGCTCTCCCCCAGGAGAGGAAAAGGCAGGTTTTTGTTTTTCTTAATTAAAATTTACTTTCCCTCCTTTCTACTTCCTCCCACCCCCAACCACAAAAAAGAGAGACCCGACAAAGGCCTACCTTGGCCTTGTAGCTTCTCGTCCCCCTCTGCCAGGAGCCTGGATTGTCCCGGTGCTCCTCACCCCTGGGGGAGTGGGGGCAGGGGAGGGCCAGCGTGAGCCCTGGGCCTGGCTCTGTCTTTGCAGCCCAGCTCCAGCTGCAGCAGGTGGCCCTCCAGCAGCAGCAGCAGCAGCAGCAGCAGCAACAACAGCAACAGCAGCAGCAGCAGCAGCAACAGCAGCAGCAATTCCAGGCCCAGCAGCAGGTGGCGCTCCAGCAGCAGCAGCAGCAGCAGCAGCAGCAGCAGCAACAGTTCCAGGCCCAGCAGAGCGCCATGCAGCAGCAGCAGCAGCAGCAGCAGTTCCAGGTGGCCGTGCAGCAGCAGCAGCAGCAGCTACAGGTGGCCGTGCAGCAGCAGCAGCAGCAGCACCTGCTGAAGTTCCACCACCAGAGCCAGCAGCAGGTAGGGGGCCCCCAGGGGCGGTGCGAGTACGGAGCTGGCGCTGCACAGGGGGAGGAGAGATCGGGAGGGAGGAGAGAGAGCTGCGTGGGGATCGGCTAGAATGGCTTGGGAGCGCGTCAGTTTGTTAGGGAATGCGTGCGCATTGCATTCAGACTGGGGCCCGTTCCCCTTCCGGGCCATTTTTCTTTTTCAACCCTACCACCTGTCCTAGAATGGATACTTAGTATCAGTTCCTAGGCAGATGAGTGGGGAGAGCAACGGGGTTAAGTGACTCGCCCAGGGTCACATAGCGAGGACGTGTCTGAGGCCGGATTGGGACTAAGGACTGCCTGGCTCTCCCTCTCGCTGCCTTTTCTGATTCATTTGGATTAAAAATTGCCCCTTTTGATTCCCCCTGCTCCCTGCCATGGACCACTTATCTGTAGGCCAAAATTAGAATATTTTTTCATATGTTCAAAATTGTGTAAATCTGACTATAGGTCAAACTAGGTAGAGGGCCTGCAATAGACTAATTTTGAGAGGGGAAGAGTTACATGTCACTAAGGTAATCAAGAGAACTCAGCAGACATAAATATCCTGAAACAGAAAGCCAGAGCAATAACACGATGGTCAACTTCCGGCATCCTGTGGAGTCATCGTCACCCTGGAAATCTCTGGCTTCTTCTGGAATAGACTCCCTCTCAGGTCAGCCCTAAAGAGGGCTCCATTTCTCTGGTTCCAAATAACTTGAGAGTCCTCCATAATTCTGCTCAAAACTGCCACAAACAAGGAACACAATTAAGTTCAGCCTCTTAAATTCAGCCTCACAAACCCCAAACTTCAGAGCCTTCAGTTTTTACATGCCACTTGCTGTCTCTGTCTTTACCAAAACCGTACTACACCTGATAGAAGAATCTTTAAAAAAAAAAAAAAAAAAAAAGAATTCATGAGTGTAACCAAAAAATGAACAAGAGACACTTCAAAAGTGAGGAAATTATTTCCCTTTCTTTCTGCAAATTCAAATGTGAAATTCCTAATCTAGTTTTGAGAACTTAGCACTAAAACATAATCAAAACCTAAATTTCCCTACTGGATATATATGGAAGTCAATTATATACATATATATAGAGAAACGTCTATAATTCTGTGGCTTTTTCCAAATTTGTTATTCCATTTAATTAGAAAACTTTTATATTGAATCTTTGTCTTGTGAATTGCAAGGATTTCTGTACTTGCCTCCTATTATAGTAACTCAGAGATGTTCCAGTATTCATCTCTTCATTGATTTAGTTTTGTACTTAAAAAAACATTTAATGCTTATCTGCCCTGATTATATAAATTTGTTATGAAAAGAAAAGGAGGGATGCAGTTATAACAGTGTCAGCTCATTCTTTTAAAGGCACAAACTGACTTGAAAAAATATTCTATAACAAGGAAAACTCCCTCAGCTCTGTCAGATTCCAGCCCCAAGTCATTTGTGACAGCCTTGAGTCATTAAAGGGTATCAAAAGCCAGACTCAGGATGAACTTCAGGAAGGGAATAGCCAAATGAGGAAACTGAACCATAAGGCTCCTCCTGCATTAGGCCAGGCCTCAGCTTTTCCAAAGACGGGCATTTGCCCATTGTGCCATGTGCCATTTTGTGTCATTGACTCAGTCAGTTCCAACAACCATCCTGTAATTTGGACCCACGGCAAAATCGTAGTCCTGGTCTTGTGTGCTCTTCCTGGCTGGCTTGCCAAAACCTTGCCTGTGGATTGATGGAAATGACTGAGGGAGGCACCGAAGGGTCGTGCTCCGGTGCCCATCGCTGTTAAGAAGCAGCACATGCTACTAACCACATACCAGATGGAGACTACCAGGCCACCATCTCAGCTGGACCCAGACCCTGGAGAAGGGGACACAAGTGTTAATGCAGTAAAGTATAACAATGCAATAGAGAGCTGGGCCTGGAGGCCAAAAGCCAGGGATCCAAACTTGGCCTTAGATACGTCTCAGCCGTGGGATCCTGGTGCCCAGCCTGCGTCGCTCTTCTGTCTCCGCATTGATACAGAGACAGACAGGAAGGGTATGGGAGGTGGGGTTGGCACGAGACACGCTGCATCCTTAGGTAAGTTGGTCTCTAATTGGAGACTCTCCAAGCTAGGCTGGGATCAGAAAAGGAGGTGCCCCACTCCCCCGAGCGCCTTTATTCAGCCTAAAGGACGTGGACAGGCCCTGAAGGATGAGGTCAGGTGCCGATGGGGCCGGCTTTTCAGGCCACAGTGGTCCAGCTCCCCAGCCAGGCCCGGCTGGGTTCTGGCCATGCTGCCCCAACGTTTTCTCACAATTCCCATCACTGAATCAAGTTTTCTTTCTTTTTTTTTTTTTATGGGATTTTCTTTTTTCCATCACCTAGAGACCATTTTTGACCATTGTTTTCTGGTGTTTGTGATTCAGGTTCCCCCTTCCCTGATGGAGGGGGTATCGGCCTTCCGTGTAATAGGTAGCAATCAGGTTTGCTCACGAGACAGAAACTGAACCAGAGCCAGAACGGAGTTCGATCCGAATGGAGCCCAAAGTGGAGGCGAGGGTTTCCTCCCTCCGTGGGCCCTTGGCCTGGGCCCGCACTCGAGGGAGCTTCCTAGAGATGAAGCAGCTTCCCAACGCTGCCCACTGTGCCCCCTCGCTGCCTCGATCCTGGAAGGGGGGTTTGAGGTATTAGGGTGGGCGCAGAGAGCCCGTCCTAGGGGTGGAGTGGGATGAGACTAGAGGGCGATCCACGTGGCACGGGTCCGAGCTTCCGCGCGCAGGCGGGAACAATGAAGCAGAGGAAGAATGTCGGGCGCTGCTCCTCGTCGGCCTTCATTTCTTCTTCATTCTGTAGGCCGTGACCAGAAGCCGCCGTGCCTTCCTCAGGGGAGGGGGGAGCAGCGATGGCGGCAGCTGGAGGGGAGGCCCCTTAGACTAACCTGGGAGAGTCTAGAAAGCAGCAGTCATGGGGAGATTGACAGGACTTAGCCAGACACCAAGAGATGGGCTGTGTGACAGCGCCGGGAGGTGGGCACTCTGATGATCAGTGAAGTGACTTGTCCAGGGTCACACAGCCAAGGCGGTGGCTGATCTGAATTCTTCTTGACTCCAGCTGTGGAGGAGGGGAGACCATTAGAGATGGGGCCCATCGCTGCTGCCCAGCTCTGCCATGGAAGGGGCCTCCTTAGAGTGGAGTCTGCCCACTGGATGCCAGACCCTGGGGCTGAGAAGTGCTGGCAGACCAAGGCAAAGGAGGCCTCGGGCCCGGCTCCTGACAGGGGGGAACCAGCCATTAGTATAGAAGGGATGCCCAGCATCTGGACACACTGCCCTGCCACAAATCAGAGAGGAAGTGGGGGAAGCTTCATGGAGGCAGGTCCTCTTGGAGAAAGGAAGGAAGAGTGCTTGGGGCAAAGGTTCAGAGGTGGGAGATGGGCGAGAAGGCTGGAAGGAGAGGTTGGGGCCGGCTCGTGAGCAGCTTGGAGCTGGGGTTTACCCCGGGGGGAGCCGACAGAGGTGCGCCGTGGAGGGAGGAGCGAGATCTGGAGATCCGCTGGCTGTCTGGGCAGGGAACGGGGCAGCCAAGGAGGGCGCGGGAGATGCTGCTGCCCCGGAGAGAGACGGACGATGTCTCGGGGCGGATGCAGGGCTGACAGAACAAGCGCTGCGGCTCGTGCCCAGCGGGAGACGTGAGGAGAGAGGCAGGTGCCGAGGGGACGCCGGCCAGACACACGGCCCGGGACCGGGGAGAGGAGAGTGGCCGGAGCGGCCTCGGGGGACACCCGACGTTGGGGAACAGGACAGCAAGGGGAGGAGCAAGAGAGCAGCTCCCACGGCCTGGACGGAGAAGGTGGTCAGCAAAGACCCCCCACCCCCCACCCCCCGAGGCCGCAGAGGGTTTTGGAAGGAAGGCGGGAACGAGACTCCCGACGTCCGCCCCGTGGGCCTCTTCTGGGCCGCTTCGCTCCCCCGTAGAATGGGGACGGTCCCGGGGATCCGCCTCGGCTGATGGGGGTTGGGGGGGGTCTCAGCCGAGAGGCTTTCGTGATTAGGCCAGGCCGGGGTATCTGAGGGGCCGAGCGGGCGTCCCCGCTCCCTGCCCAGGTGGGGGGCAGCCTGGGCTGTGGCAGTAGCCCGCATGCTTCCTGCCCATGCTGACCCCTGGGAGGACTGGCCAAAGCGCCTGCTCTGCACCCCTGTTCTGGGCCCACCCGGCCGCATTCATGGAAGGCCAACGTCCAGGCCTCAGGCGATCCGCTGGGCCAGAGCAGGAGGCACCCCGAGAACCGGAGCACTGCTTGGTGGGGAGGGTCCAATGGGCTTCCTCCTGCTGATGTCACAGGCAGCCGAGGGAAGCTTCTGGGCCGGAAGGTTCTAGAAGGGCCGCGGTGCCAGCCGGAAGAGCGGGAGCCTCGCCGGGAGCTCTGGGGGTCGCGCGTCACGGCACACGGGTGTGAGTCCGTGGTCCGAAGGCCCTTTAGGATTTAGGGCGGGGCGGGGCGCTCCTCAGGACCCAGTCAGGTGGGGGCGGTCCAGGCTCGGGCCTGGGCTCCAGCGGGGCAGCTGTCTAGAGAAGAGGGGCCACGACTGGCCGCGGGCCGGTGACCTCCTTCCCAGCCCCACATCTCCAAGCACAGTCTGGCCGGTCCTGTGGGCCCCAGAGGACGGGCCCCAGGGAGGCCCGAGGCTGGTCACCGGGTGACCCAGAGAGGGGACTCGAACGTTTCTGCCCTCGGGGAGGGGGCTCCCTTCACACAGCAACGTCCAAACAAGTCCCGGGGCGCGAAGGTTCAGGAAGAGCCTCCGAGAGGAGGGGACGAGGGGGAGAGCAGGATGGGGAGGCCAGCGGATGGAGGCCGGCCCTGGAGTCGAGCCTGAGTTCACATCAGGGCTCAGCTGCTCACCAGCTCTATGCCACAGCACATCACGTAGCATCCCTGTTTGCCTCAGTTTCCTCCTCTGCAAAATGGGGTCCCAGCAGCACCTCGTCCCGGGGCGTCCTCGAGGCTCTTTGCCTTCCCAGTGGGTCTTCGGGGGAGCCTGAGCTCGCGGGGAGGGCATGAAGTCCGAGCTTTAGAACTGGCCCGTAGGCGCTGCTGTGCAGCCCCTGCCCGGCCCCTTGGCCGCCTCGTCCTTGCTGCCTGAGGATCCATGTCTGCATCGGTTCCAGAGCGGAAGGGGGAGGGCTGGGCAAGGACTTGGCCAGGGTCTCTCAGCAGAAGCGTCTGAGGCGACCCCCATCTCTAAGCCTGGCTCTCTTTGAGCCGCTGAGCCACCAGGACCCTTTACCGACTGGTTCTAGGTCTACTTTAGGCTTAAATGTAACGTTATTTTAGGTCTCAAAGTCTCTCCCTCATCCAGTTGGTCCCCTTGACCGACTTGACTCCTGGCCCCGCTGGGATCTCCTCATCGTGGCAGAGAGATGTGGGGCAGAAGCTTGGGGTCCCAGAAATGAGCCCGATGGTCCCCCCGGCCATAGAATGGGCTGCCGGGGGTGCTTTCTTTGGGACGAGCCCCTCGGGGGAGCCTTCGGGGGACGCCTCGGCTCTCACCGGCGGGGCTCCCGTGGCAGGCACAGACAGAGCGGGCCCCTGACCCCAAACGCTCATAGATGGGGCCTCAGGGTCACGGGAGAAGCCCTCAGAGGCGGCCGGAGTCAGAGGCCCATCCCGAAACGAGGAGGGCTGTCTGCACGCAGCATCTGTGAAGTGTAGTTAAACTTGGGGGTGCTGAGAGGAGGGGGCGGCCCTGTAAGTGGGGTGCAGTGACTGGTGTCGCTTCTTTTTCCCATCGGGAAGTGGCGCCCAGCTTGTCGGCCGGGGGGGGGG
>NC_058130.1:784306938-784324384 GCF_016433145.1 Gracilinanus agilis | reverse complement strand
CCCCCCCTGCCGCCGCAGGCCCCCCCGGCGCAGCCCCTGGTGTCCCAGGCGCAGTCCCTGTCCGGCCAGATGATGCTCACCCCGCAGCAGCTGAAAGCCATGCAGGTGAGGGCTGGGGGGCGGCCCTGCCCGGTGTCCGCGCCCGGCCGTGGGCGTCTGGGGATTCAGCCTCCTCCTCTTTCTCAAGGTCCGGGCCCAGATCGTGGTGCAGCAGGCCCAGCAGGCCCAGCAGGCCCAGGCCCAGGCCCAGGCCCAGGCCCAGGCCCAGGCCCAGCAGCAGCAGCAGCAGCAGCAGGTGGCCGCCGCCCAGGCTGCCCAGGTCGCCCAGATGGCCGCCGCCGCCGCCGCCGCGGGAGGACAGGTAAGGAAGGCCGGGCCCGGCGGGACGGCCTGCGTGTGTGCCCTGAGAAGCCCCCTGCCGGGGCCCCATCTGGAGCGTGCAGGGCTCTTCCGCTGCTTCCTAGGAGAGCCTGGACGCTGCCCCAGGCTTCCCCGCCAGGCAGTGAGGATCCCCCACAATAAGCGGGTGGCCCGGGCTCAGCAGGTGCCAGCCATCCGGGGGCACCCGCTCAGGGACTGACCGATTCTGGGCCCGAGGCCGGGGGGCCTCCCGTCCGAGGACCACAGAGGTTCCCTCCGCTCGGGGCACCCCCTTTCCCTCGTCCCCCTCTCCCAGGGCTGAGCCTGTGGGAGATGAGAGCGGAAGGCGGCTCTGGGGGTCGCGGCCTTGGGGAGGACCAGCCTTTGCGAGCGCCTCTTTGGGTGGGCCGAAGCGCGCTCGGTGGGCGCCAGGACCGGGCAGCCTCTCTGGGGTCTGCGGAGCCCGTCGGGAGGCTGGGGTGGGGCCCCTTCGGACGGACGTAGCAGCCGACGCCTCCCAGAGGGTCCTGCCGTGGTGCACGGTGAGCCCGGCTTGTGCTCCTCCCTGCGGGGATGCCGCGGGAAGGCCCGTCGCCTGCGTTCTTTGGGAGGCGTCCGTTAGTGGAAAGGCTTTCCGAGTACTGGGCAGGCGAGACCTTGGCCAAGTCCCCTGACCCTGCAGCCTCCTTTCCTCCTGCCGTGTGAGGGCATTTGCCTCCTCGGTGATGTCCGCAGGGTCTTTGGCTCTCTCGGGCTGAGGCCAAGCTTCCGGAGGGAGCTCCCGGCATGGTCCTGAACCGCTCGTTGGGGCGGGCCAGGGGCCAGTGACCCCCCGTCAGTCTGTCCTTCTGGAGGCTCGGGGCCTCATTAGACGAGGCCTAGACATGCGTCTTCTGGGCGCGGCGGGGGCAGCAGGCACGAGCCCTCTGCGGCCATTTGAAGCCTGAGCTCGAGGCCCAGGTTGGCCTCCATTCTGTAGCCGCGTCCTGAGTTCAGCTGAGCGCCGGCCCTTCCTCACAGCTTTCCTGCCTCAGCCAGAAAAGCCCCTGCCATCCGCGCCCCGGGCACCCCGAGTCCCAGGCACCCCCCGCCCCAGGCACCCCAAGCAGGCCCCTCTCCAAGAGGGGGGGGCCTCGTGACCTCTGGCCCCTGCAGTGCCCTCTCAGGCCTGGTGGCTCCGGGAGCTTCACGGTGGGCCTTCGCCGTCCTTGTTGTGTTGAATCCAAGATGAAAGCTGGCGATAGTGAGGCCCCCCCCGGGCTCTCTGCCTGTGACTTGGCCAGGTTTGGGGGGGCCGTTCTGTGGCCTCCCCGGAGCCCCAGGGAGGAGAGGAGGAAGGGCCGCCGAGGTGCCTCGGGTCAGGGTCTCCCCTTGGGAGAGCTGAGTGTTGCCCAGCGCTCGAGGCAGTGAGCTTCCCGCAAGTCTGTCAACAGGTAAATCCTGTTCCTGGCCAGGCAGGCCCGGGGCGAGCTTCCCTGGTGCGTGGCGTTCCTCCGAGATCTCCTGCTAAGCAGCAGCAGCAGCTCTGCGTCACGGGGCCGCGCCAGCCCCTGGATCCGTCCCAAGCACCGGGAGCTTAAATAGGGATCGCGGGGTGCGGGGACACTTGGAGCGCCCACCCGGAGCCGCGGACACTTGGCCGCTCCTGTGGTAGGGCCTCACTGGCTGCGGGGATGGCATCAGCGGGGTCCCTCTGGCACTGCCCGAGGGGAAGGGGTTCTTCCCTCCCCGGACCCCCACCCGGCGTCTTGTTGTGGCTGAGTACTGGGGGCACGAAGGGGCCTGGCAGGGGGCGGACGGGCCTCAGGAGGCTGCTCAGTGCTGCAGTGCCATTCCTGGAAACTCCAGCACCCCCCACCGTTGCCTCTGCCCCTTCCCGGGGCTCAGTGGCCTCAAGCTGCCTTCTGGTGGGGAGGCCCCTTTCTCAGCGGGCGATGGCAGGCGGAGCCTCCATTTACTGTCCACAGCTCAGCCTGCTCTTCAGCGAAGTGGGGAGGATCCTCCTCAGCCCCCTTCCTCCCCGAGTTATTGGGAAGCAGGCGAGGCTGGGGGGGGGGGCTCTGCTGAAATTCCAGGGGAGCAGGGACTCCTCTGGGGGGCCCATTTCCATCTGCCTTTTTAGACTCCTGCTCATGTGTTCTAATTCCAGAGACTTTTCTTGTGGCCAGAGACAGCCCTTGGCCTAGGCAGTTCTGGCTCTTGTGTGTAGTGCTAGAACCATCAGGGCATGGAGGGGGGCCAGCACCTTCCCCCCTGGGATAAGAGCCATCCTTCTCAGACCCGGGGCGTTTGGGGGGCACAGCCAGGTCCCCGGTGGTCACTGGCTCGTGGTTGGTGTGTAAGTGTCCAGGACCCTTCCAGCGGTGGCGGTGGCTCATCTCGGGTGCCCTGGGCACCGTCAGGGCAGGAGGTGTGGGCAGAAGCCGGTCTGGGCAGCCCGGCCTGCATCTCCTCCCGTGGCGGAGCATGGCTTCTGCTTTGTGGTCCAGTTCTTGTCACTTGCCTGATGGTTGCTTTTTTCCCTTTTGGAATCCCGTCTCTGACATGCTTACTGCATGGACTGAAGAGGACGCCACCCCCCCGATGATGGGCACTAACCCTTGGCCAAACGGCCTCTGGCTTGTTCTCCTTGGCACTCCTGCTCCCCTCTGCCAGTCTCTCTGTTGTCATTTGCATGGGCTTAGCTTAATGTTCTCAAGCACCTGCGCTTGCTCCCTAGCTAGGCATGCTGCCTCCCCCTGCCTCCCTCCTGCAATACCCGCTGGCTCCCTACTGTCCCAGGCTACAGGGGGCCTCTGTCGCCCAGGCAGGCCTTTAAGCTCACAGGGCAGGCAAGCCAATTCTGAAACTCGCTTGCAGCCAACAGCTGCCCTTACGAGGCTCTTAAGGAGAGCTCCCCTGCTGGGCTGGCACTTGGCTTTCCGATGCTAACCCAAAGCCCATTCGCTCAGGCCTCGGGGGGCCTCTGCTCTCCTCCCTGTGCCCCCCCTGCTGACTGGGGCAGGGAGATGAGAGCCGGCCTCTGGCTTCAGCCCTTCGGGCCTGATGAGGAACATGAGCAAAGGAAGCGAGTCTGCTTAGACCAGGGTTGCTTCTCTTTGGATGATGCCCGTCTGCCTCCGTCTTTTGGAGACGGTCGGGTCAGTGTGGTCAGTGTGGCTGCTGAAGCCTTCTGCGCTTTCCCCCGAGGGGCCAAATTTAAGCATTCCCTCGTCCGGTCTCTCTGTCCCAGCCAGCCTGTGGCGTCAGGGCACCGAGGACTTGGGTTCCGGTCCTGCTTCTCTCACTTCTGTACAACCTCAGACAAGTCACTTCCCTCTCCGGACCTCCATTTCCTGCTTTGTAAAGTGAGCGGGTCCGACCAGACGCTTGTGAAGGGCCCTTTTTGCAGATGCATTTTCCAAGATGTATTTCAAACTCGACACGTTAGGCATTTAAAGGAGGCTTGAAGAGGAGGCCCCCCACTTCCCCAAAGAAGGCTTCTTGTGTGCCGCTGGCTCCTTATCAGTGCTTCAGGACCTTGAAGCTCTCTCTGCAGCTGCCAAGGCCGAGGCCGAGGCCCGACGCCTCCGCCCTGCCCACCCAGCCCCAAGCTCACTGGCTCTCCCTTGTGCTCCTCTTCATCCCGCCCCGAGCCCGCCGCGTTTCCTGTTGCGATCACTCTGTCTTGTCCCTCTGTCCTCCAAGATGATGACTGCCGCCGTGCCCCGAGGGGGGATGCCAGTAAGACCGCGGTTCCCGCCTGCCGCCGCTGGCTCTGCCACGCCAGCCAGCGCCATCCCTTTGGGCGGACAGCCAACGCCACAGGTATTTACGGAGCCGGGGCCCGGCCGCCCCGAGGAGCGTCACCAGTGCTAGGAGGAGCCCGGGATGGCTCGGCTCGGAGGGGCAGCCCCCTCCCCCCCGCTGCTGCTCTCCACGGGACGGAGAAGCGGCCCGAGCCGTGTCCCGCCTCCCCCGTGGTAGGCCCGGGGGAGCCTCCCTGCCGCGGGCAGCTTGGGGAGAGAGCCGGAGAAGGGAATGGATGCCGGCCAGGAGAGGAAGATTGATTGGGAAGACGGAGCACTAGCATCTGTGCCGCAGGAGTCCCCGGCCGGAGGGCTGTGCCTTCGGCCCGTGGGGGCTTGTCGGCACAAAGATCAGATGGGGAGGGGGGCAGTCCCGGGCGTCCTCTGCTTCTAAGGGCAGGCTGTGGAGGTGCGGCGGGGGACATCTTGTGAGGGGGCTGCGAGGGCCAACCGCGGAGCAGATAGGCTGGCCCCGAGGGAGGCTCGGCCTGCTTCCGCCCGGCCTCCAAGGGCACGACTAGTACCGGTGGATGGGCGGCCACATCTGGTGTCAGGAAAGGCCTCCTCGCCGGGGTAGGAACAGGCTGCCTCTGTAGGTTGATGCCCAGGCAATTGTCGAAGGTGCCTGGGCTCCGGGGGACGGAGGACCCCGAGTCTGGAACCCGTCTCCCCGTCCCTGTCCACCACAGGGCCGAGGGTGCAGGGAAAGGTTGGGAGAAGGGAGGGAAAGGCTCCCCTCCAGGCCGCCATCAGCAGTAGGGGTGTACATTCACCAGAACCGAGCCCAGACCCCCAGGAGGAAAAGAGAGGCATCATCGTAGCTCCCCCTGCCCCCTCCTGCACCTGCCAGAGCTGCCACTAGAAGGGCTTCTTCAGCATGAAACGTCTGTTTGGTCGTGCACACAGGCACACACGGACAGACACAGACACACACACGACATGCCGAGAGACAGACACACACACGTACAACACACATCCTGCCCAGATATTCACTCCTTTGCATCCAAAATGCCCTTCAGATCTCCTTCCCTTTCTCTTGGAGATTTCTTCCTCTTACATAGTTTTCCTTTTTGGGTCCCCTCCCCCCCCAGAGCTCCTTTCTCTTTCCAGTGTTATCACTTTCCAGGGTGCATCGCATCGGCCTCCCCCTCCTTGAAGATCCCCCACCCCTTAGGTACATTCACGGGCATTTCTGGGAAGGCCCACTGTGTGCCAGGAGCTGTGCGAGACTCAGAGAAAGACAGAAATGTCTTGGCCCTTAAGGACCTTCCATTTGACTTGGGAGATAGTGTTTCAAAAGGAGCTACTACGGGGGAATCTGGAGGGTGACCAGGAAAAAGCCCCCTCTCAGAGGAGGGGGCCCTGGGCCTGAGCCCCGCCACAGTCAGGAGAGGAACAGCCAGGCGGACGGTGTGCCGGGGAAGGCGTATCCCTGGAGTCAGGCAGAAAAACTGGGCCCTGCTCCAAGGACCAAAGAGAGGAGTTTGTCTTCGATCCGAGGTGTGGGACAGAGGAAGATGTTGGGGCCTTTCCTGGGCAGAGGCTGACACGGTCTATTCTAGGTTTTAGGGACCTTGGGAGGGAGAGCCGTGGGACAGTGCACGGAGCTCTGATAAACGGAGGATGCGAAAGATGGGCTGCTGATGGGGAGAAGGGCAGGAAGAGGGGGATCCGGAATGATTCTGAAGTCACAAATGTGAGTGATTAGAACGGAGCGGTGCCTTTTACAGGAGGAGGAGGAGGAGGAGGAGGAGGAAGGAGTACTTCGGGAAGCAAAAAGAGCCAGTTGTTTCCTGGGTATGTGGCATTCGATATGCCTCTGAGAGCTCTCAGGGGCACTTGTTGGAGCCGCCTGGATGTCTACACGGATCTGCTCAGGGATCCCAAAGGAGGGGGTGAAATAGTTGCTTTGTTGGGGTTTTTAATAACATTTTATTTTTTCCTTTGTTATATGTAAAAGTAATTTTTAACATTCATTTTTTTGAAGATTTGAGTTCCAAATTCCCTCCCTGCTCTCCCCCGTCCTGAGATGGCAAACATAGGATAGAGGTTTTACATATGAAATAGTTGCTGTATTGTAAAGAGAAGAGCCAAAGCATAGCCCAGTGCCCTGAGGTAGGTGCGCCCTTTTCTGGTGACCGGAGCCAGACGAGGAGGCTGCTGAGAGAGCTCCTCAGCAGGGAAAAGGCTGTGAAGGCTCATAGGAAGAGTCGTGGGTGATCTTGGAGAAAGCGATCTCAGGCCCATGATGGGGATGGATGGAAAGGAGGAGACATCATGCCTGTCTCTGCAGTGCGCTTGTAGAAGGGAAGAGAGGGCAGGAGTGAGGGGGTAAGGGGACATTCGTAGTGAGAGACACCCCAGGATGCAAGGCTCGGGTGTAGCAAATCTTGTCCTTTTCCAGACGGACGCCATGGAGTCCCGGGCAGGGTGAGCCGGTTGGTCCCCAGTGGCCAGGTAGTAGGCAGCGGCAGAGCTGGGAATCGAAACTCAACTGCTCTGAGGATTCCAGGTTCTTTTCTCTTGAAAGCTTTCCACCTCTCTGTCCTTGAACTAGGGCTCAGAGGCCCAGCAGAGAAGGAGCATGAATCTGGAAGTCTCTGGGAGCAGAGAACCCCTGAAGGAAGGCTCTCTTGCTGCTTTAGGACCCTGTATCAGAAGCTCATAGCTTTAGGGGCCTTGAAGATTCCTCGTCTCTAATGTAAGCCTCAACTTGAGGCCCAGAGAAGAAATGAAGAGTGGAAGTTTAGTTAGTAAATAATGGTTTGCACCCAGATGATAAGTAACACAGCTGGGATTTGAACCTACGGCCTAGGGCTCAAGGACTTGGGCTCTTTCCAGCACTGTGTGTTCCAGCATGTGCTAACCCTGGACCAAGTGTGCTTTCAAGGGGAGGTGGAGTAAAGCATCTGAAATCGTAAGCCTCAGATGAGGGTTGGGAGAATGGTGTGCCACGTGGGCCCCTCATGCCACGCATCTCTAAGGGCATATACTTGGCTTCCTACCTCATTCCCTTTGCATGTGCTTTTTCTGGTCCAGCCCTGCCTGCTGCCATCCCCATCCACAGAGGCCTAGTTCCCCAGTGTTCTGGGAAGCCTTCCCAAGGTTCTCATTGCCCTCAAACCAGAGGCAGAAGGACCGCTTTCTTATTTGACATTCTTCAGATTTAGGCTCTCCTCACCTTTATCCACTAATGCTGGATTTTTAGGACAATAGTCTGCACAGGATGCCAGCTGAAAGGGCAAGAGCAGGTGGTAGTGTACCCATTTCATTGAGCCCCGGACTCAAAAGGGCAGAGAGCAGAGGACCCTACTGGGCTTCGAAGGGAGGAGTCAGGAACCAGAGAGTGAGTTCCCCCTTCAAGGCTCTCTTTGCCACGTGGAACATGAAAGAAGCCTTGTGTGCATCTGCCAGAATCATACGAGATTCCTTTAAAGACTAACATGAGATGGAGATGGCAATCCAGCGCAGAATCCAGTGAGAAGTCGTCCCCTTCTTTGTCCCCTTTTGGCTCTGAAATTCTGCGATTGGTCCCCAGATCGTTGAGATGGTGCCCCAGTGGTCTCCTTGCCCACAGGCCCTCTGCCCTTGATGAATACTCTCCACGCCTCCGCCGTGTGATCCACCCTGCCCCGTTCCAAAGTGAGACAGCATTCACGGAGCTTGCTGCCACCGACACTTGAGGCCTCTCCCATTCAGTGCCAGCCAGCTGCAGCAGCCTGCCTCTGGCATCATTCTTGTCTGCCTTTCTTCCCTCTCCTGTGCCATCCAACTGACTGGTGGGACGGCCCGCCGCCACCTCCCCAAAGGACTTCATCTTCCAAGCTGCTGCCAGAATCCTTGTTCCTGGTATTTCTAGGTCAGATTTCACTTTTCTAGCACTCCCTATTCCCAGCTCTGCCTCCCACACGCCGTGGGGGCCTCTTTGCCTCCCTGCTGTTTCCCGTCTGCACCGTCCGGCCTTGCTTTCTCTGTCATGTTCTTCTCCAAGTTAAGCCCGGGCCCAATACCGCATCCTTCCCTCTCCCAGCCCCAACTCCGTCCTTTGGTTTTTCCGCACTGGTTTCACCCAGCATTCCACATCAAGGACTGTAGCTCGCTCTTCTTTCTCTTGTCCCTGGCTAGACCTTCCTGGTCCAGCACCAAGCAGAGCGTTGCTGCTTAATCAGTGTTTTGTTTCTTGGATTTATTTGATCAAGTGGAATGGCATCTCCCATCCTCCTCCTCCAGTCCTGGACCTTGTGGGTAGCTTGGCTTTCCTCCAGAGTCACTTGCCATCTCCTCCCCTTCTCTCTTCTCTCCTGGTCTTCCAGCCTCCTCTTGTTCAAACCCTTCCCTGACCCCCATGCAAAGACCTCCTCCTCCCCCAGATTTCTCATAGCCCTCGGAGCTAGCCTTTCCGTGACCCTGCCCACTGGTCTGTCATATGTAGAAGATATCCCCGGAGGAGACCCCCTGCACATACCCAAGTAATGTATAAGTAGGAGGCTCATTATTTTTATTTTTTAAAACCTTTACCTTGTCTTAGAATTGATGCTGTGTGTTGGTTCCAAGGCAGAAGAGCAATAAGAACTACCCAATGGGAGTTAAGTGACTTGCCCAGGGTCACACAGCTAGGAAGTGTCTGAGGCCAGATTGGACCCCATCCAGGCCTGGCCCTTTCCCACTTTGCTGCTGCCTCTTTCCCCTTTTCTTGATTGTGTATATGTTGTTGTCCTGGGGTGGAGCCGTTATGGTTGGCAGAGCTGATCTCTAAATGCTGCCATAGGTTACAGCCGATCCCTGCAGCTCCATCCCCTAACAGGCAAAGAGCACAGCTATAAATAGTTTTGTGCAAACAGAACCATTTCCATTTTTTTCTATCTCTTTGGGGTACAAACCTAGTAGTGTTTTGCTGGATCAAAGGGCAGGCAGTCTTTTAGAGCTCTTTGGCCATAGTTCCAAATTGCCATCCAGAATGGTTGGATCAGTTCACAACTCCACCAGCAATGCATTAGTGTCCCAATTTTTTTTGTTAGTCATTTAAAAATTTTTGCCTTCTGTCTTAAAATCAATACTGTATTCTGGCTCCAGTGTAAAAGGGCTAGGCAGCGTGGGTTAAATGACTTGGCCAGGGTCACATAGCTCGGAAATGTCTGAAGTCACATTTAAACCCAGAACCCCCCAACCCCCCTTCTCTGGGCCTGGCTCTCAATCCACAGAACCACTTAGCTGCCACCCTCCTTGCCAGTAATTTTAATAGTGTTAAACCAGAGCAGGGGTTCCCAAACTTTTTTGGCCTACTTCCCCCTTTCCAGAAAAAATATTACTTAGCGTCCCTGGAAATTAGTTTTTATTTTTATTTTAATAGCAATGAATAGGAAAGATAAATGCCCCTGTGGCCATCACTGCTACCCTGGATCGCTGCAGCACCCACCAAGGGGCGACGGCGCCCACTTTGGGAATCCCTGGGCTGGAGGATCTCATAGTGGTATGGTGGCGGAATCTAGGTTTAATGAGAAGAGTAGAACTTGGAGTTTAAATTCTGAGATGGATAACAGATAAGGTCAGGTCCTGTCCCTTTGGGCCTTGCTTCTAATACAGGTCACAGGAAGTGCAGAACCTGCCTCTGAGAGGTGTTTTGAGGAGAGTATTTTATAAGGCTCGGGGTTTGGCATTGTGGGTGAGGTTTGTGTGAGAAGAGGCAGGGACTGGGGCTCTCGGTGAGCGGGTCTGGGGACCTCAGCTTCGTCGGGGTCTCTAAAATCTTTGTCCTGGGAGTGAGCTGGCAAGTAGTAGGAAAGCTTGGAAAAGAAAGATCAAGGCAATGGAAGTACTTCCTGTGGTTTCCCTAAGTGGAAATATTTATTGCCATAAAGCTGTCTTCTAGGTTGTTTGGCCCAAACAATTTTATCACTTCGGTGCCAGAAGAGCAAGAATGTCAGCCAGACTGCCTGAACTTCCCCGACTCATCCCAGTGTTGGGGTTACAGATGGGAACCAGCAAGTCCTAGAGCAGTTTTCTTGTCAGATTTTTTCCTGCAATAACCTTTGACAAAAACTAGCCAGCAAACCTCCCGGCATTTCCCAAAGCAGGAAGGAGTCACCACGTGTTTGCGTTCCTGGCCTTGCCGCCTGTGGACTAACTCGGAGAAGACCAGGTTCAGTTACGGAAGGGAGAGGGCGGAAGGAGCACCGGCTTTGGAGGCGGACGAAATCTTGGCTCTGCGTACACCGAAGGGCCGCACATTCCTCGGATTCAAAGATGCGAAGAACTCGGCCCGCCTAGTGCCCTCCTTCATTGTCCGGAGGACCGCGAGGCCTTCAGCCAGGATCGCCCAGCTGCTCAGGGGTAGACTTGGAGCTGGCCCAGGACCTTTCCTGGGGGCCGCAGTGCTGTCTGATGGCTCTGCGGTCTCAAGGGAGGGCTCTGCCTTCAGTGGGCCTCCCGGAGGTTGGCCGCATTAACTGCATCCTGTACCCGAAGTCACCCGGGCTGGATTTGCGGGCTGTTTCTCTCCGCCTCGTGCCTTCTCGTTGGTAGTTGCAGGATTCCTTAGCGCTACCGGCCCTCCGGTAACAGGTTTGAAGTCCTTCCTGGCATGGCCTCCAGAGCCCGTCCTGGTCGTGGCCGTCCTTGAGGCAGAGGACAAGGGCCTCTTCGCGGCCGCCTCCTTCGCAGGTCACACTCGGGCTGCTTGGCCTCGCTCAGGGCGAAGGCCTGGGGGAGCTGCCCGGGACGTCTGAATTTCTGTGATCTGGCCTTGGTCAGCAGGCTGGGCCGAGGACCCTGCGAGGAGAGAGCGTGCCCGGCTGGAGGGGGGCAGACGCCGTGTGGAAGGGAGAAGCCCGGGGAGTCGGGGGCTCGTTGGAAGGGCCGCCACGCGCAAGAAGGGGCCTCGCCGGTTGGGAGCGTTGCGGGAACATTTCTGTCAGGAACCAGGAACGAGCCGAGGCCCCTCCAGCACAGAGGAGGCTCTTCGTAAACGGGCGGGATGTCCAGCCTGGCCTGGGGCGACCCGGTGGGGACGCGGGCGTCCTAGAAATGCTTCCTCCCCTCTGAGAGGCTGCCTGTGGCTTGGCCTGACCCCAGAGGGTAGCAGCTGGGGAGGCGGATATAACGGGGAACTCACTCCCTTGGTGTCGGTGGCTCCCTGGCCAGGGGCTCTTGTCAGGGAGCCGTCCAGTGAGCCTTTACGAAGCTCCTGCTAGACGGTGGAGAGGATGCGGAGTTTGGGTAAGAGAAGGCCGACCTGGAAAGAATTTGAAGTCAGGAAAACCCGAGTTCAAGTCCTGCCTCAGGCACCTAGAAGGCGCCCTTTCTCGGCCTGTTTGCTCATCTGTAAATGGGGATGGCGAAGCGCTTGGCAGTCGTCCCTTTGCTGTTCTTTTTGTGAGTAGGAACGTGAGAGCCGGTACCCAACGTGGCTCACCCCCAGGCCGCAGGGTCAGAGTGTTGGAGAGGCTGGGCAGGGGTCGGAGGGGGCAATTGGAGTGGGGCTTTAGAGACAGGAAAAAGAAGATGGGGGGATGCTCCGGCCTGGAGCCCAAAGTGAGCTCACGGCTCCGAGTGGGAGTGCTGAGTGGTGACTGGCAATGGGCCAGAGGGGCCAGAGGGAAACTGTACAAGATGGGCAGGGCCTTGAATGCCAGGCAGAGGAGTCGAAACTTGCCTCTGGAGGCAGCGGGTGACCTGAAAATGCCACGCAGTGGAGCGGCGTTTGCTGATCTAGGGTCATTCTTTCAGGGATGAGTTAGAAAAGGACCCCAGAAATGGGTATCCCCGTGCAGAGGCTCTCGAGGTCTTTGAACCAAGGGGTAGCTGAGGGGCTGCCTGCAAATGTTCCCCAAGATTCTGGGTGGTATCAAAGTCCCCCTCCCACCCCCCAGTCGGGAGAAGCCAAAGGAAGCGGCCTTCGGAGTCGGGGGACCCAGGAGCGGAGCTTGTGGGCTTTTGGAAAGTCCCCCCCACCCGCGGCCCTGCTCTGTGAGAAGTGGGGGGCGGGGAGGGGCAGACGGGGCTGCACGGGGCAGCCAGGCGAGCCCGTCTCCTTTGCATTCCAGGTCAGCCAGAGCAGCATGACCATGATGTCCTCGCCATCCCCCGTCCAGCAAGCCCAGACCCCCCAGGCGATGCCGCCTCCCCCCCAGCCATCTCCCCAGCCCGGCCAGCCTTCCTCCCAGCCCAACTCGAATGTCAGGTAGGCTCCGGGCCCTGCGGGTGCTTTGCCCGGGGCACAGCCTCCCCCTCCGGCTCTCCGAGATTCCGGCTCCCCCATCTCTGGCCTCCTCCCAGCCCGCCCTCCTTGGGTCCCCCGGCTGGCCTTCCACGTGCCCCCTCACGCGTCGGCTCTTGTGTCGCCCCTTTCCTGGCACAGCTCCGGCCCTGCTCCGTCTCCCAGCAGCTTCCTGCCCAGCCCTTCTCCGCAGCCCTCTCAGAGTCCGGCTTCTGCCCGCACTCCGCAGACCTTCAGCGTCCCGTCCCCCGGGCCCCTCAACACCCCTGGTGAGTCCCCCTGGCGTGGGAGTGTTCCAGGGTGCCGGGCCTGCCCTGCACGTCCCCGAGGCACCCCAGGGAGCCGTGATGGCTCTGGAGCTCTCCCGGGGCGCCAGGCGGTGTCCTCCTAGCGAGCTCCCGCTCTCGGCGGTACGAGGGCAGATAGCCGGGGGCTGGTGTCGGGGAGGCTGTGGGAGAAGCACCCCCCATCCCCGCTGTCCTCCCCATGTGCAGTGAACCCCAGCTCAGTCCTGAGCCCGGCCAGCTCCAGCCAAGCTGAGGAACAGCAGTACCTGGAGAAGCTGAAGCAGCTGTCCAAGTACATCGAGCCCCTCCGGCGCATGATCAACAAGATCGACAAGAACGAAGGTGCCCGCCCTGGGCTTGGGGTGGGGGCCACGGGGAGGCCCCTCCTGTCCGGCCGCAGCGCCCCGGCACCTCTTACCGGCTCTGCTCTCTTTCAGAACGCAAGAAGGACCTCAGCAAGATGAAGAGCCTGCTGGACATCCTTACGGACCCTTCCAAGCGGTAAGCCGCGCCCGGCGGGGCTCCAACGCCCACCGCTGACCACCTGGTCTCTCTTTGTAAGGACTCCGTTGTATTTCCCATACACTGAGGCTGGGAGTCAGCGTGAGCTCTCGGGGTTGGGGTTCTTCAAGCTTTCCGGGGGTCACAGACCCCTCTAGCACCCTGGGGAAGCCGGGGACCCCTTCTAGGAAGGATGATTTTCAGTGCTTAAAATGAAAAAATGGGATTACAAAGGAAGAGAATTATACTGAATTACAGACATCAGAAAAAATGTTTAAGTCTTTCTTTCCCTCTTGGAATCAGTATTGTGCATTGGTTCAAAGACCAGTCAGGGCTGGGCAATAGGGTTAAGTGACTGGCCCAGGGTCACACAGCTAGGAAGTGTCTGAGGCCACATTTGAACTCAGGATCTCCTGTCTCTAGGCCTGGTGCTCTGTCCACTGAGCCACCCCACTGCCCCCTCATCAAAATATTTTTAACAAGCAACCCTATAGACTGTGGGGCTGGAACTCCTTCTCTGATTCCTAACCCAATCCGTGCTCCTCAAGGCTCCCAAAATCTCTAGTTGGGGGATCTCCACCTCTCCTGGAAATCTGCCCCTTGCCTTGCCTTCCCTTCTTGTTAGAAAGTGCCTCCTCGTAGCAGACTTGAAGTCTGCCCTCCCCTCCCCCCGGGGGCCCACTGGGGTGGGAAGGGGCAGGAATCGCCTCCTCTACCCCTCGGAGCAGGCCCAGGCTCGGAGACTGATGTGGGGCGGTGGGAGTGGCAGCAGATGTCGCTGCCTCCCTGGTTCGCCTGGGCTCGGGCTGACGGCTCTCTTCTCCTGTCCCAGGTGTCCCCTGAAAACACTCCAAAAATGTGAGATTGCTCTGGAGAAGCTAAAGAACGACATGGCTGTGGTGAGTGAGGAAGGGCCTGGCGCCCTGGGACTCGGGGCAGGGATTGCAGGTGCCCCCGAGGCCAGCTGGGGAATCCCTGTGGTGGCACGCGGGCCCTCGCAGACGTGGGGAGCTGCTCAGGGGCTCCAGATTTATCTAATGGACCCAGGCTGGGGAGTGCACTGGCGGGACCCTAGAGGAGGCACCGTCTGCGAGGGGCACGGCGGCAGACCAAACCTCTCCTAGTTCTTCGTGAACTTCAGAACATTCCCCGTGACTTCAAGACCCACCCCGTGAGATGCCCCCAGGCGTCCCGGCTTTGCCCCTCCCCTCCAAAGTCCTCCCCTTGGCCATGCTGGGCCCGGCGCTGTCCCCCTGCACCCCGCTCCGCTCATTCTGCTCACTTGATGCCGTCACTGAGGGTCGGCGTCTTTAAGGAAGGGATCGTTTCTAGGACTTGTTCTTTAGGGTTACATGATTTGGCTTCTAGTTCGATTTTATTCTGCTTCCACAGCCCTTTATCGAGTAGAATGTTTATTTTAAATGAGCGCATTCAGTGCTCCTGCATCTGTTTGTGACATTGTTATAGCCTGTGAAGTGGTCACTTTTTTACGAAGGTGCCGTGCGGCATTCCTAAGATCATCGGGACGTACCAGAACAACTCCGGGGTCTTGTCCAGTTGGGCTCCCTCTATGCACCCTCTTCTCTCCTGGGTGTGAGCTTCGGAGTTTCTCCACAACTCTGCTCTTTTTGTCAGAAATGCTTGGAAATCCTCATTTCAGGAAAGGTCCATTTCCCCCTCTTAACATTAAACTTCATTTGCCAAGTTATTCTTGTCTGTTGGCCCAGGTGCTTTGCCTTCTGGAATATCCTATTCCACATTTTCCGCTTCTTTGTAGCCGTGGTTGTCATGTCCTACGTGATCCTGACTGGGGCTTCTCGGGACAGGAATTCTTTTTTTCTGACTGGGCAGCTTTTCTCTGGATTTTGGAGTTTTCACTTGGAGATTTCCTTCAGGAGGTGACCGGTGGATCTCCTGGCTCAGAGCCTGTTTTTTTTTACTAGTCTTTTGACTTTGTTTTGGTGTTTCTTGTTGCCTCATAGATTCATTGGGTTCCATTCGGTCTATTACTGGTGTTCAGGGAGTCCCAGGCAGGGCAAGGTTTGGGGCCAGATCGTTAGTTTCCTTCTTTCTCTCTTTCTCTCTTTCTCTCTTTCTCTCTTTCTCTCTTTCTCTCTTTCTTCCTTTCTTTCCTTTCCTTCCTTTCCTTCCTTTCCTTCCTTTCCTTCCTTTCCTTCCTTTCCTTCCTTCCTTCCTTCCTTCCTTCCTTTCTTTCTTTCTTTCTTCTGCAGCTTTCACTTTAACAACCGGTTTCTCCATTTTTGAGTTGTTGTTCTTTTCCCCATCACGTCTCTTCCAGGCATTCTGGCTGAGCTTGTGCCTGAGCTATTTTTCACCGAGCCTTTGCTTGCTTGTCATCCAGCCAGATTCCTGACTTCAGACTTGATCCTCAGAGCTGCATTCTGCAGCCCTACCAGAGGGAAGGTCTAGGTTGGTTCTCCGTTTCCCTTCTTGGGATGGTGCAGAATTTCATGGACAGACAGAAGCACCACCAGTTTTTGGTGCTACAGAGTGCCCCGATTCCGGGCAGACTTGGTTTGCTGCCCCCCCGGGTTGGGCTCCGCCAATTCCTTCCCTGGGTTTGTGTGTGAGCACGAGCACGCTGATGGTGAACTCTTCCCATCGGCCAGCTGGAGAAGTTTGGTTTCCGTTTGCTGTGGGGTTCCTGCCCCGGCTGTTTCTGGGCAGCCGGAAGCCCTGGACCGTGTGCCGCTGCTGCTGCCGGCGGCCCCCAGACCCAGCCTTCCTCCATCCGCGAGGGCCTCCGCCCAGGGAAGCTCGTAGCGAGCAGTGTGAGTTCATGACGAAGAGGCTCATTTGTACCCATCCCAGGCGCAGCGTTTCCCTGCGGGTCTGTGGGCTCCCCAAGAGGGATCCGGGACATCCTGCCTCCGCCTGGGTGCTGGAGTGCTTTGGGGCTCCCGGCGCCAGCCTGGCTGACATGTGACTGACTCGCCGTGGCTTGGCCCAGGTTTTCCCTCACGATTGGGCGGGATGCATTTTCTAGGATTTTGCGTTCAGCCTTAGCTAGCCAGATTGCTTCCTCCCGCTCGGCCATCGTGGCTTCGCCCCAGGGGCCGAGTTTTGGACCGCGCACGCTCGGGATATCTCTGGGTCACCCAGTTTGAGACGGCCAGTAGGAGAGAGGTCTGAGCCCTGGGAGGAAATCTGAGATGACCAAGTGCCAGGCAGAGCTCGCCTGGGCCGAAGAAACCAGCCTGGATAAAGACCTGACTGAGAAAGGAGGGGGGCAGTCTGACAAATGGGGGGGACAGCCAGGAGGGGGCAGCTCGGGAGGGGACAGTTTAGGTGGGATGAGGAGGTTGGAAGCCAGACCGGAGAGGAGGAGCAGCCAGGTGGCTCAGTGGGTAGAGACAAGAGGTTCTGGGTTCCCATCCGGCCTCGGACACTTCCTGGCAGAGAGACCCTGGGCAAGTCACTTAACCTTGTTGCCTAGCCCTTGTAGTTCTGCCTGGGAACCAGCGCACTGTGGTGACTCTAAGACAGAAGGTGGGAGTTTAAAAAATGAGAGAAGAAAATGGGTCTGGCTTGCTGGAGGCATTGGGGCCTTGAAGGACGGAGTGCTAGAGCCAGGAGGGAGGGCTTGGGGGCACTCGAGGGAGGGGGCAGCGAGCCGGAGTGGGGGGCGCGTCAAAGGATTCCCTCGGTCTGGGCCACGAGGGCCGGCTCCAAAGCCTCTCCTTGTCCAGAGGTTCTGACCGGGGTGGGCCAGGCCCAGGAGAACCTCGTGACCGTTCTGTCCCCCCTCAGCCTACGCCCCCGCCGCCGCCTGTGCCACCCACCAAGCAGCAGTACCTGTGCCAGCCCCTGCTGGACGCCGTCCTCGCCAACATCCGCTCCCCCGTCTTCAACCATTCCCTGTACCGCACGTTCGTGCCGGCCATGGAGGCCATCCACGGCCCCCCCATCACGTACGTGCGGGCCCCAAAGGGGGGGCGCGGGGCCGGGCCTCGGGTCGGCCTCCTCCCCCCCAGCCGTGGCGTCTCTCCGCAGGGCCCCCGTCATCTCCCCTCGGAAGCGCAAGTACGAGGAGGACGAGAAGCAGACGATCCCCAACGTGTTACAAGGGGAAGTGGCCCGGCTGAACCCCAAGTTCTTGGTGAACCTGAACCCCTCCCACTGCAGCAACAACGGCACCGTCCACCTCATCTGCAAGCTGGGTGAGTGGCACAAGCCCCCCCCCCCCCCGAGTGCCATTATGAGGCCCCCCCAAGTGCCACTGAGGCCCCCCCGAGCGCCATTGTGGGGCCCCGGCTGCGCTTCGTTTCCCTTCG
>NC_058130.1:784211283-784292164 GCF_016433145.1 Gracilinanus agilis | reverse complement strand
TCCTGGGTTCAAATCCGGCCTCAGACACTTCCCAGCTGTGTGACCCTGGGCAAGTCACTTGACCCCCATTGCCTACCCTTACCAATCTTCCCCCTATAAGTCAATACACAGAAGTTAAGGGTTTAAAATTTTATATATATATATATATATATATATATATACACTCAGGCAAAATGTGTATTGATAAAAGACTCAGACATAAGGTAGGAAAATACGTGTATTAAATGTCACTGATAAAATCCAGAGGAACGAAACACCAGAAGTCAGTCACAGACCAGAAGTGGTCACAGTGTTCAGAATTGTATGTGCCAACTACCCTGGGGAAATGTCCCAGTCATTAATAAGGAAGATGTCAAGAACACAGGGAGCTCTCATATAAACCCTCTTGATGTGGGCTGACATCTCCTTTACAGCTTCATTTTGGAGGTGCCCAGGGCCCCTGAGGAGTATGTGTTCAGGGCCACCTGGCCATAGTATGGGAGAGGTGAGACTCGAATCTGGGTCTTCCTGGCTTTAAGACTGGCTCTCTCCACTCCATCAGACTATCTTGCTGTAAGAGAATTATTAAACAAAACAAGCTTGAGCATTTCACTACACTCCAAACTAGCCATGATAAAAAAAGATGGAAGTACTGAGTGTTGGTGTGGCTGAGTAAAGACAGGCACATCCACGAGCTCAGAGAAACTTCGTGGGCGTTCCTTCAACTACTTTGGGTTTGCCATTCTGGATATCCAGTCCTAGGACTCGACTCCTCTTTGACTAGGGCATCCCACTGTTGTGCCCATATTCCAAGGAAGTCCAGGACAGAAGCAAAGATCCAATTACTCATAGCAGCACTTTGGGTCCCTTTATTGATAGCCATTTTTAATCATCTTCATTTTCAGATAGAATCTCCCTTCCCCTCCCCAGAAGACAGCCTTCCATCCCTTGTAACAAAGAATTTTTAAAAAGGAAAAGACAGTTCAGCAAAATGAATCGACCTATCAACCGAGTGACAAAACCAGTCTTCTTCCCCACCAAGAGTCCCCCCAACTGCTCTTAAGGGAGGAGTTGGTCCTTTCGAATTCCTTTTAGACTGTGTTCTGGTTCCTGGTACATCGGTTCACTTCAGTCTCCCATGATTCTCTGAATTCATATTCCTTCTTCCTTACAGCACAAGATTATTCCTAGAACACGATTTGTTTCTTGATCTACACAGAGAAGAACTGGGAACAAAGGAGGCACGCTCGTGGGTTGGAGAAATGGTGCCACAAGCAAGGCCAAGAGTAGACCACCAAGCACTGACACACACAAAGTGGCAGAACCCACACACACCTGTTGCCAGGGAGAGCCTGGAAATGCCACAGCCCGACCCGTGGGAGCCCACCGGACAGAATATGGCATATGACAACAGACAAGGTTTCTGTGTGCAATGCTTTTGCTTAACCATTTCTTGTCAGAAGGAAGCGTTGGGACTGGGAGGAGGGTTGGAAAACAGCACATAAACAGAAAAGGCAGCAAGAAATGTCTCAGAATTACAAGAGGAAGCATGATAGTAGGAAGGCCTGGCCTGGGAGGTGGACAAGCAGGATTTGAATCATGGTTCTGATCCCACCATCTCGGGGAAGAAACGCTTCTCTGGACCCGTTTCCTCATCTGAAACATGGGGTGGGGGTGGCTCCTTGAAGAGCCCTAAGGCGCCTCCCAGCTCTAAATCCTATGATTCTCTGGGGGTTTGGCTACTACTGCGATCTGAAGACTGAGCAACTGTGGTCCCTGACCGAAGATCCGAGGGGGCCCTGGAGGCCCTGTTCCAGCCTGCCCCCATCCAGGAGCATTGGGAGCAAGGCCACTCCACACCTCGGCTTGAAAGAGGGGTTCTGGCTCTCTCCTTGCCAATCACTCAATTTTAGGGCTGAAAGGCTCAATGGCCCGAGTTTAGCAGGGCATGACGCATGCTTTGAGCACTGTCTGATACAAAAGATACAGATCACTGAGCTTTCAAAAAGCCATCCTTCAAAGGCTTGGGGTGACCCAAAACTTCTCCAGCAGGATCCATCTTTGGCTTGATCACAGAACCCCGTTACAAGGAGGTCATTTGACAGCAAGTTTGCCAGAATGCCTCAATTTCTTTGGAGCAGAGGGGGCGCCGGGGAATTCAAAGCGAGCACCCCCAAAGGATAGTCTTCATGCCCATGGATTCCTCAGGGGTCGGGTCTGCCCATCACCCTGGCGCTCACAAGAGCCCTGGGCATCCCCATGGAATGCTACTGAATGGAGTAAAAAGCCATTTGGTGCCCCTGGAATGCCACTGAGGCTACGAGGTCGGGAAGGCACTCGAGCGTGTCTCCTCCCCTTGCGTGAGTGTGACTGCCCTACTTTCCCTTCCAAGGCTGGTTTTGTATTCAAAAAATAGAAGAGGTCAGTGGCCTCGAGGGAAAGCTGCCCACCCAGGGGAGGAAGCCTGACTGGGAGGGGGAAGGAGAGAGAAGGCCCCCCCTCATCTCAGCCACACTGAGCTGGGAGGAGAGGTGATGGCAGGCTTGGGAGATCCCTTCAGGGATCCATGATGGGGAAATCCATGACATGGGCAGCCCCCACTGCCCAGATGAGGTTTGGTGACCACGGAAGGGTCCCCCACAACCTGCTCTCGTCCTGCGGCCCCCTCTGAGCAGGGCCCGAGGATCAAGGTAAAGGGTGGAGAAGGGTCCTCAGGACATCCCCGCTCTCTTCCGGCCCAGGGACCGGGCAGCCCGCATAGACTTGGGGCTGGGAACGTCTCCTCTCCCCCTCCTGCTGCTGTCCTTATGGTCTGACCTCCTCCCGGGCCTCCATCCCCAGCATCCCAAACGCACAGGAGCTGAATCCATGAGGAGACCTCGCTGTGGGGTTCAGCCGAGCCCCCGAAGGGGCAGGTGCGGGGATAAAATCTGGGGAGGACAAAGCCCTTGTCTCGGCATCCCCAGCGCTCCACACAGCTCGAGAGTGACTGCCTGGGAAGCCCAGCAAGGCCGCTGCCCGGCGGCCATCCAGAAGCAGCAGCTCTCGTTCTCCGGCCTCGTACCCCCCGCCCCAGCCCTGTGGGATGTCCGCAAACCAGGGACCCCAAACCCAGTGAAGCGGCCCCCACGCCACCAACGGGCCTCCCCGTGCCCCCTCCGCCTGGCCCCAGTCCCAGAGGGCACCCGTTGGTCCACACAGTGCGGACAGGCCGTGCGTCCGGCTTGCAGCTGCCCACACACCAGTGGCTTGTCCAATGTGCACGGCTGTATTACTAAAAAAATACGTTACAAAAAGCGTGGTGACATCAGCCGGGGCCCGTCACTGCAGCCGGCCAGCTCAGGGCTGGTGGGGCTTGATGTTCTGGGTGACGGCGGTCATCATGATGGCGTAGAGCAGGTAGGCCACGAGGATGAGGACGGAGCAGGACAGCGGCCCGATGCAGAACAGGGACGCCACGAAGAAGATGGTCAGCAGGGAGACCAGCGTCCGGTAGCTGCCCAGGAAGCGCAGGCTGATCCGCGGGCCGTAGGGGCGGCCGGCCCGGTGTGGCGCCACAGGGCTCAGCCTGGTCCTCTGGGCCTGGGCCAAGTCCATCAGGTGGTAGCGGCAGAAGGCCCCCAGGAAGTCCTCCCGTGAGCACAACGCCGCCATCTGGCCTGCGAACTGAACCAGAACAGGCTTGCTCAGCAGGGCTCCCGGGCCCAGCTCACAGCCGCCGGTGCCTGGGGCCGAGCTGCCCCTCCTGCCCCGAGGCGTCTCCGAGGGGAACCCCACAAAGGACCTGCGTGAGCCAGCAGGGGGGCTGCTCCTACCGGGCACGGCTGCCTCCTTCCTTCCTGCCCCAGCTCCAGCCCCCGGGGCAGCGCCCGAGGCCAGGGACCGCCTCATCTCCGCGGAATCGAAGGGCCATCAGCAGGGACGACTGCATGTAGCTGATCCCGGCGGAGACAGAGCTCCAAGGGCTGGGAGCAAACCCACCAAGGACGTGGAGCGTGGAAGAGAGATTGGCGGGCAGAGAGCGGCCCGGTGACCAGGGACAGGCTGGCCGGGCAGCCGGGGAGGAGGCCCGAAGTGTGGACAAGAATGGGCCACTGATCCGGCCTGTGTCCAGAGCAGTCGTGAGCCCCGGGGGGGGAGACACCCACTCGGACACTCTGGCAGCAAACGGGAAGCCAGGCAGCCCGAGGGATCGGCCAGACAAAGGCCGGCATGGCGAGCATCCTCACCGAGAGAGACCTCGGAGAGCCCGACGGCCTCCCGTGCCCCCAAGGGGAGCCACGTCACAGTTCCTGACTCACCCTAACAGTAATCTCACCCTGCAAAGGTCCAGCCTGATCCTCTATAGCACCCAGAAAGGGCGAGAGCTGGGGAGTGACTGCCAACGGGAATGAAGAGGGCCTGAGCCAGGGCCCGAGGGACAGGCAGACCAGGACGCGCCCCTGCCTCCCCCCGGCCGGGGCCTTGGTGTCCACTCACCCGCTGATTCAGGGCAGAGGCTGCCCGGAAGAGCAGTCGCACCAGAGGGGCCGCCTCGTAGCTGCGGATGGGCTGCAGTTCCAGGTCCCCCTGGTACTCGATTTCAAACTTGCGCAGGCCGTTGATGATCTAGAAGCCGGGGAGGGAGCGCCAGCATCAGCCCTGGGGCCCCCGGACCCCCCTTCTGACTAACCCACAGCACACGCACCTCCTTCCCCAGGCTGAGCGGGCTCTGCTCTCGGCCACAAGGGCCCCTGAGGATTATGGCCGCAGGAAGAGGCCACAGAAGGGGCCGCACATTTCTAAGAAGCCCGGAGACCCCTGGGCTAGGCCTGGAGGCCAAGGCTCACGGCTCCTGTCTGGAATTCTCTCTTCCTGCCTGCGCCCGCTCGGGCAAGAAGCAGGCTGAAGTGGGTCCCCGAGTGGCTGGGCTACACCAGCGCCCCAGGGGCTACATGGGGATGAGAGGCCTGGCCATCCCGGGGAGCTCTGCTCTTTCCCAAGCCCTCAAGAAGCCCTTGAGCCACTGGACACACAAGGGTCGGGCTGCTGACCAGACCCTCCACCCCCGAATGACCCCACAGGCCAACAGCGTCTGTTTCGTGGATGCAGCAGGGAGGAGGGCGCAGGAATGTGGGCTGATGTGGGAGGGGAGGAGGTCCTCGGCCGCAGGCCGGGTGACCGGTGCTCGGTCAGACGTCACCCCGGACACCTCCATTCAGATGAGCTCTGCTGCAGAGCACGGGGGTGCAGGGGCCACCCAACCTGGGGTCCTCGACTACAAAATGGCTCTAAAGGGCCCTCTGTCCGTCCGAGTCTAAGAAGGCCGAGAGCCGGCCCAGAGCTGACCTGGTAGCGGCCCAGCGGGGTGAGAACGAGCCCTTCGTCGCTCATGATGCAGTCGGGGAGCTTCTTCCCGTTCTCGTCCGGAGCGGCGCCCACATTCACCATGACCTGAGTCAGCTGGGCCTCGCTGAGCTGTTGGCGGACGGGCAGACCATCAGGACGGCGTCCCCCAGGCCGACCCTGGGAGGCCCCCTGCTCCTCCCCGGCCCCCTTCATTCGTACCCGGAATATCTGGCCCAAGTACTCCAGGGCCTTCTCCAGGTACTCGTCGGTCTTCTTGATGCTGTCCTGGCCCAGTTCGTCGAGGTCGTTGACGCTGAAGGTACCATTCGCATCGACGTGTCGGAAGCCCAGCCAGGAGAGGAAGGACCGGTTGGCCGACATCTCGTTCGAGTAGTCGGAGAGCGAGTTTGCCGTCTGCTTGGCCTGCGCAATCATCTGGGCTAGTCTCAGGACCTAACATGCAGGAGGAGACGGGACAGGTGACCCAACGTGCCTCCTCGGGAAGCCTTCTCTGATTGCTTTCCTCCCACATGTGTGCGCCCTCAGGACACGGCCTGCCCCTTGTCCCTCTGCTCCAGGGCCGGGGGGGAGGCCTTGGGCACATCTACCCCCCCCCCGGCAGCCTGTGGGTCAGCCTGCTCTTATCCCACGCTCCCGGCCTGCTGTCCCGTGTAGATCTCTGTCCACGCCTGGCACTCCCATTGGTCCACGGGGGTCACTGGATGAATGAGCGAGGACCAAATCCACAAAGGAGGGACCATCCGGGGCAGCCACGAGCCCCCGTGCCCAAGTCTGCCTTCTCTGTTAGCCTGTCTTCCACGGCACCTTCGGTGTCTCTGCCTCCCCAAAGGCACGTAGTGATGGCCCGGCCCTTCCCAGTCCGTGTCCCCTCACACAACAGGCACCTCCCCTGGCCTGGCATCCCCCTCACTGCGAGCCCCTGCCATGGCTGGAAAAAGAAGCCAACCTTTCCTGGTGTCGTTTCAACACAGGACCCCGCGATCTCCCCCGCGATGCCCACTTTGAACGCGGGGTGCCCCAGCACTGAGGACGGCTTCCAGGGTAGAAGTGCAGTCGGGGCTGCAATGGGGGTCAAGTGATTTGCCTGGGTCACGCAGCCAGGAAGTCTCTGAGGTCAGACTAGAACCCAGGACTCCTAGCTCCAGGCCTGGCTCTCCGCCCTGAGCCACCCAGCTGCCCCTGGAACCCTGCGTGGGCACCAGGAAGTCCTCCCCTACGAGGGCCAGGCCCAAGGGCCACAGCTCAAAAACGGGGTTCTTGAAGCATTTGATGCTGAATCGAGTCTTACGGCCCCTGCGCTCCCTTTGGGCAGCTGCCTGGGACGGCCCCTCCTTTGTGGATTTGGTCCTCGCACATTGGTCCAATGAGCCCAGCAGACCAACGGGAGTGCCCAGTTGTGGACGGACAGACCGGGAGAGCAGACGGAGGGGTAAGAGCAGGCTGACCTGCAGATAAAGCACCCACTGTGTGCCAGGCCCTGTGGTGGACAAAGGGAGCCACAAAGAGGCGCAGAGAAGGAAGGAGGAAGGGCCTGAAGGGAAGGACCAGGATGGGCACCTCAAGAAGAGCCCGAGGAGCAGTCGGGACTCCTGGGTCACACTCTGTGGCCTGATGGGGCCCTGCTCGGGGCCGGAGAGAAGGAACAAAGAGCACCCGGCCACTCCGTGTCTTCCCTGACCCGGCTCCGGTGCCAGCCAGGCACACTGGCAGGTGGGGCCTTGGCCGGGCACAACTGCTTGGAAGGGGGATGACGGAGAGACGCTGGCTTTGGGGGACACGCGGGCCTCTCCGTCAGGGTGCGCCACGCTTTCCCTCATGCCTCGGGCAGCAGTTCCTCTTGGGGTGCCAGGCGGCCCCTCCTGGGGGCCCGTGCGGGCCTCGGAGTCTGGCTCGGATCCCCAGGGAGGGACGGCCCTGGCCATCAGCGTTCTGGGGCCAAGCGCCGAGAGAATCCTCGAAACGTGCTGGAGCTATTCAGGCTTGGAACCAAAGCCGGAGACCCTCCGGTCCTGTCCGGCCCATCCCACCGCACGGCTGGCAAGACTGAGGCTGACAAAAGGGGAGGGCCGGACTCACCAAGGCTCGGACCTCGGGGCCAAACATCTGCTTGTACTGGCCATCCTGGCCCTCCAGGCTGTACACGTGGCTCTTCACCTTGAAGGACGCGTCTGTGATGGTGGGGGGCCACGAGGACAGGAGGTTCCCCGAGAAGGGTGGCGTCACGAAGACGCGATGCTGGCGGTGTGGCATGACCAACTCCGGCTCCAGGAACAGCTGCTCTCCTACGGGGGAGGGGATCAGAGGTCCGACCCGGCCCCGGGACGTGTCCCCCCCCACCCCCGGCCGGCCCATGTCCAGCTCCAGGCTGGGGGGGCCCAAGGACAGAGAAGCTCCCCTCTAGAGAAAGGCAGGGGGGCAGCTCCGGGCGTGGCGCAGCGTCTCCGCACACGTGCCGAGGCAGCCTCGGTTTTCTCACCCCCAGTTCCCGGCCCCGGGGGGAGGGGGCTCACCTTTCTGAATCATCTCTGCCAGGTTGGGCTGGGCGAAGACTTTGGCGACGCGGAACACCATGAGCGCGTTCTTGGGGCTCACCAGGTCCGTGCGCAGGGCACGGTTGAGAAAGCCTATGAAGAGGCGGGTGTAGAGCAGCAGGTTCTCCTGCACGAAGGGCGCCCTGAAACACAACCGCGCACGCCTGAGCCCGGGCCTTCCTCTGCCCCAGCCCAGAAGCAGGTGTGGGGCCACCCCGACCACCTGCCTCCAGCCTCAGAACGACGCTGCTCCGCTCGGGGCCAGCCTCGGCGGGGAAAGAGAAGAGGGCGGAAGGGAGCGCAGGGAGAGGGCAGGGCCCGGGCACGCACCACTTGTCGGGAATGCTCCGAGACTGAGGGTCCGTGGCCAGGAAGGGCTTCTCGGGCGCGTACCTCCAGGGCTGTAAGTAGCTCAGCCACATCTCCAGGACCTGGGAGAGAAGACGCACGTTTGGCACGAGCTGCCCCTCCGCAGCCCCGACACTGTCCCCCGAGGAAGGGGCTCCTATCAGGCCCACCCCAGATAAGCCGGGTTCTGGTCCAGATAGAAGCTGTCCTCACTGGCCTCTGAGGCCAACGAAGACAGTAATTCCTTCCTGGGGCCCCCCCAGGCTCCATCTCTCTGCTGGGAGGGAAAGGCTGAGATGACGGAAAGTTCTGGGGTTAAAAGTCTGGAAAGCCTGGCTTTGGGCCTGTGCCTGAGCCCCCAAGCTGTGTCACTGGATCTCAGGCTCCTGATGGGAGGACGGACGCCGGCAGGCTGGAGAGGAGGCCCCCCTCAGCCCACAGCTCCATCTCTGTCCTGAAGCTAGGCCAGCCCTTGGGGCCGGGTGCTTCCTGGCACTGCCCCACTGTGGCCTCAGAGCCAGAAGGGCCCGCAGAACCTCATGGTCAATGGGAGCCTAACAGCCCCCCACTTCTGTCAGCGCCTCCAGGAATCAGCACCGGGCTGGCACTGGGCAGTAAGAGTCGACTCACATCAACGATGCCAGCATGCTCGTCTAAGCTCTCCTGACTCGGTGAGGGTGGCTGTCCCTTCATTTGGGGGCTTCTGGGGCTGGATATACCCCATCTTGGGGTTCCTGATGGCTCTCCACGGCCTGAACCCCCGCCAAGCTACCTCTTCTTGATAGAGCCCATCTGTGCAACCCATTCCCCATTTGGGAGGCTGCTCTCGGGTACCCAGGATCAACACAAGAGGCCCTTCTCCTGAGGGTGACCAGGGCCCCCCGTTTCACCTTGGCTTCTCTGGCCCCAGATGTCTGGGAGCTGTGGGGGTTCTACGGAGCCTGGGTTCTAGGTCAGTCCTTAGAGAAGGCAGAGTCTGGCCTATACGTACTGCTCGGAAAGAAGCGTCCAGGGGCCAGTGGCCAAAGCAGTGCTGCAGGAAGATGTAAAGCTTCTGCTGGACAAAGCGAGGGATGACCACTCTGCAGTGAAAGGGACAACAGAGTCAACGTGGAAGTCACTACCTCTGATGAGCACAGAGTCCCGCATTCCCAGGGAGGGGGCTCTGAGGCTCGGATGGGCCGAGCTAGGGGACCCGGGCACGGCGCCGAACCTATCTGCCTCGGGTTCCTGAGCTGTAAAATGGGACGATGACGGTGCCCAGCTGTAGAGTGCTTGGCTCAGGTAAGGCTGTCCTTGTGAGCTACCAGGTCTACCACTGCGCTGCCACAACGGCCATGCCGAGGGCAAGATGGGCCACCCCTGCCACAGCACTGCAGGGCAGGGAACACCCAGCCTTTCCCAATGAAGGGGCTCCCTCCTGGGTCAGACGGGCCTAAAATTCAAATCCAGCCTCAGACGCTCCTAGCTGTGTGGCCCAGAGCATGTCACTTCCTGCCTCCGTTTCCTCCTCTATAAAATGGGCCCCATCGCTGCCTCTGCCTCCCAGGGTTTCTGTGAGGACCAGCTTTGTGAAGTCTCTGCCCCGGGCCGGGCACAGAGCAGGCGTGCATTCCCCACCCTCCGGCCTCCCTGTTCCTCCTGCGACATGGGGAAAGAGCACGGCAAAAGGAGCTTCTCTCGGGCTAAACGAGCTCAGGACGGAACGGAACGAGACTGCAGGTGAGGGCTGCACGGTATCCCCCAGCGCCCCATCACTGTGCAGGTTTTGGGGCGCAGGGGCAGAGTACAGACAGCGGGACTAAACCTGCAGCCCCTGCAGCCCTGTTGGGCAGCCGACGTGCCTGGGAAACAGAGGAGGAAGGGAAGATCACGGAGCGGGCAGCCCTCGAGCTGAGCCTCTAAGGGAGGCCGCCAGAATGGGGGGCAGCTCGGTTCCCCAGGGCTGCCGGGCCCAGGCCCAGGCCCAGCTGGCAACACCAGGCAGAAGAATTCGTCTTATGGGAGAGGCCACGGGGAGCCAATAATGATGTTAGGGAGGGCGGGCCGAGGCTACCTCTGTTCCACAGAACCACGGGTTTTGGAACGAATGGTGGTGAGGCAGAGGTGCAGGGAGACGAGAAGGTACCTTCGGGAAGTCTGCCAGCAGAGGGCAGTAAGGCCAACGGGCACCAGGCACTTATTCGTCACTTTGGGGCAGCTCAGGAAAGAGGGAAAACCAGGGCTTGGCCCTCTGCTCAGCCCAGGGGGAGTCTTTCGCTGCTCGGAGCTGAGGGCCAGGACTCCCTGAAGCCCTCTGCTCTGGTGCCCTGGAGGGGGCAGCCGCCCTCCGAGATCCCCTGAGGCCCAGAGGCAGCACAACACATCCTCGCCAGGCAGAGGGGGACGACTGATCCCTCTACTGATCCCCCTGAACCTCGAGGGTTGCTCCGGCACTGCGACATCTCCCAGCTTTGTCCTGAGCCCTTCTTCCTCTAAGGACGACAGGGGTGTCTACATGGGGCTCCACAAGGGGGAGCTCTACAAGGGGGGGCTCCACAAGGGGGAGCACACTGGCCACAATTACGCCTCTTACAGACAAGGAAATGGAGGCAGCCAGGGATGCAGTGATGGCTTGCCCCAGGTCGCAGAGCCACTCAGGAAACAGTGGAGGGTAGCCTGCTGGCGTCTCCCTCCTCTCCTAATGACTGCTGGTGTCCTGAGGGTGTGAGCCCGGCCTGCAGCTGGACAAAGGGCGGCTACCCCAAGCAGTCCTGAAGAGAGCCGGGGGAAAGAAGGGGCCGGCCCCACGGGGCGCCCTGTGGGATGAGGCCATGAATGCTCTCCCCTGAAAGGAAGGCGAGGGCCAGGCCGCACTCACCGTTTGAACTCCTCCAGCGGGCTGGCGGTGTGCGAGTGTGTGGACGGGGACAGCTGCTCTGGCTTCAGGCTGTTGGAGAAGGCATGCAGGTGTTTCAGGAGCAGCCTCACCACCAGCACGTGCTCCTCTGTGGGCTTAAATGATTCCTGCACGGGGGAAAGCGGAGACACAGAGAGCGCTGAGAGGCCCCGCTGCACACCGAGGGCCCATCGCTCGCTCCCGCTCCTCCCCTCCCCTCCTCCCCTCCCTTCCCCTCCTCTCCTCTCCACAGGGGCTACTTTGCAGATGGGAGAAACAGCACCTGGCCAGAGCTCCTGGCCCCCCAACGCTCAGCGGCACCTGCGCAAGCTTGCTGGGGTGCCCGTGGAGACTCCTGGGCACCCGCACTCTGGCCCATCACTTCGCCAGCATGAGGTGACCCCCAGGCCCCCGGCCCTCCCCGTGTCTGACCCCACACCCCCATCAGTCCCGGAGCCCGGAAGGCAGCACCATGCTGGGAAACACTCAGGGACGGACCTCAGAGAACCTTCCCCGGAGTGGGCTTCAGAAGGTCCTCCAGGCTTCCAGGCTGGCATGGGGAGGGCACGTCCCTCTGCCAGAAAGGGTGGGAGCAGCTCACAGCCCAAGATGGGCTCCTTTACTCTAATTAGAGTTTAAGTCATCGCTCTGGAGTCCTACGTGGAGCCTCAGCCTTGGCAGAGGACACCACCAGGAGATGCCAATCATGGAGCCAGAAGCAGATGAGCCCAGCTCCTCCGAAGGGCCTCAACTGAAAGGCTGCACTTTGTCCTCCAAAGAGTGGCTTCAGAAAGGGGAGCCCCCTCCGCTCCTATGCGGATGACCACGTGCTTGGGCCTTGGTTCCCTCCTCCTCCAGCTGTGCCCTGCCAGCCCCAGGGCTACAGGTGCCCATCGCTCTGTGCCGTGGGGCCCTGTGAACACGCACCATCCCAAGGAGATGGCTTGCCTGTGCTCCTAGCAGTTCTCAGGACTGAGCCCGCACACGCCATTTGAAAGCAATCCACTTGGCCTTCAAGGCCCTTCTCTGATGCTCTTCCCGAGTCACTGGATTCCCTTCCATGGACTCCCATGTCCCAGCTCGAGTGGACAATGGTTCGACCAGGGGGTCGTCCTGGGCATTTGCTGCTTTTCCCACATCTGGTGTGGCCGTCCTCCCTCCTCTTCAACCAGACGATTCCTTCCCATGTTTAAAGGCCAGACTCAAAACCCACTTCCCAATTCCTTCCTCCCTCCATGGAGAGCCAGCGCTGCTCAGCCAAGCAGACTGTGGGCCTCTGGGCCCGTGAGCTGCGCCTCTCCTGGACACGGATCTATGGCGGCAGGAACAGAGTCAGGGCAGATGTTTTATCTGACTGCGGCAGGTGCTGCCCGCGACTGGTTCTCGATTCGGTATGGACTGACCAAATACCTGCTACCGGCCAGGTAGTGTGACGGGCCTCAGGGCCACGCAGCGCCTGATCTTTAGGACGGGAGGAAACAGCAGAGGCGAGAGAAGTGGGGGTCCTTGGGGCTGCTCTACGGAGACGTGCCCAGGGGGGAGCCTCGAGCACAGCCCACATCCCCTGCTAAGGAAAGTCTTCCTGACATCAGAGCTGTCGAGCAGTGGAAGAGGCTGCCACTGGAGGGGGTGATTTCTAAGAAGAGGCTGCAGGAGGCCTCGGGGTGGGGGAATACGCTTCGGCCAGGAGGTTGGCCCCATCTCCTTCTCCAGGCCTGGGCCTTCACAAGCAGGGTCAGTGACCAAAGTCTGGGATGCGCCAGGGCCCCGAGGCCAACACCAAGGAGTTTTAGAAAATATCATGTACTGTCTTGCCTGTCCCTCTTCTCCTGTCGCCTTCAGCTTACATGTTCTTCCTTTTTTCTTTTTTTTTAAATAAAAAGTCCTCACCTTCTGTTTCAGAATCAACACTGTGTATTGGTTCCATGGCAGAAGAGCAGCAAGGGCTAGGCCATGGGGGTGAAATGACTCACCTAGGATCACTCAGCTAGGAAGTCTCTGAGGTCACGTTGGAACCCAGGACTTCCCGTCTCTAGGTCTGGCTCCCAATCCACTGATCCAGTTAGCTGTCCCCTGTAGTCTTCTCCTTCCTTCAAGAACCCTCCTCCCCACCTCTTCTGCAGGCTAAAGTTTACCCTGATTAGCCTCACTACCAAATGCTGGGTGTACCTTGTTCCTGAGTCACGGACGGGAGACAGCCCCAAGGACCCAGGCACCGGCCTGTTCTACAGTGGATGGGCCAGAGGCCACTGGCTAGGTCAGGGCTGTGCCCATGACTATTTCTTGGGCTGTCCAGAGGGGTGAGAACAGAGGCCCTGGATTGGGAAGCAAGGGGAATCATCACAAACACGGCTCACAAGATGAGCAGGCTCACTGATGGGAAGAACCCCTCAATATTCCCATATGGTTCTGAAGACTGCAAGAGGCTGTTAGCTCTAACTAGAGTCAGGAAGATATGAGTGAGAATCCGGGCTCTGCTGACTAGTTCTGAGGCCACAGGCACAGCTGCAAGAAAGGGCTAAAAGCGACTTTGCGGGGTTGTGGTGAGCCTCGAAAAAGAGAACCAACCAGGAGTCCGAGTACCGACTAAATGCCAGCTGCCACAGTCAGTAGGGACAGGCCTGCCCCAGGAGCCCAGGCTGGAACCAGCACTGAAAGGCTCTTAGCCTACTCCTTCCCAATAGGCTCACTTAAATTTGCACAGCAAATAGGCACCAGGCCTGGAATCAGAAGCTGGGCTTACATCTGGCCTCAGATGCTTCCTAGGCATGTGAACCTCAACAAGTCACTTAATCCCCTTTGCCTAGACTTTGTCCTTCGGTTTGAAATGTTGTTCCTGGGGTGGAGCCACAAGGGCAGCTTAGCAGCAGCAAAAGCTGGAACTGCTCTGAGAATCTTCCCAAACCAGCCTCAAAACAACTAGAGCCATAGAACCAACGAGGAGGCAGGGTGAGGGGGCTCTCCCTCAGAGAACAATGTAACAGGGAGGTAGAGAATCGATTTTCACAGGAAAAGGGGAAACCCAAAGTCAAATTGCACAAGAAGGAATGCTGGACAACCACCCTCCACCTATTGTGCCAGGTTCTGAGATTGGGACCCAGGGATCCCACCTAAGCCAACAGTAGAACGTCCAACACCCCTCACCCACCCCTTGAAGTCCCAAGTGCTGACACAAGCCCACAGTGAGGTACCGAAGTCTGTACAGCTTGGTCCTTTCAAGCCTACAGTGAAGCCCCAGGACAAAATATCTCACAGTGCAGAGTCCTACAAGTCATCAACAGAGGAGACAGAATCAGCAGTTTTCAGAACTCCCAGATCACAGGCAAAAGAAGGCTAGGAAAATGAGCAAAAGAAACACCTAACCATTGAAAATTGGAGGCTTCAGGAGGGCACAATGAGCTACCACGTGTAAAATTTCAAAGGAAAATGGGAATTGGTCTCAAGTACTGGGAGAGTTAAAAAAGGAATTCAAAAATCAAATGAGAAATGGGAAATGGAAATAGAAATGAAAGCAATACAAAAAAGAAAATAAGAGCTTAAAAAGCAAAATTGGTCAAGTGGAAAAAAATGCACAAAAACCCAGTGATGAAAAAGAGTTTCATAAAAAACAGAATTGACCTACTGGAAAAAGAGGTTAAAAAAATCCAATGAAGAGTTTCACAAAAAGCAGAATGGACCAAATGGAAAAGGAGATCCAAAAGGTCATAGAAGAAAATCATTCTTTAAAAATTAGAATTGGGCAAATAGAAGCTAATGACTTCATGAGACATCAACAATAAAACAAAATCAAAAGAAATGAAAAAAATTTGAAGAAAATATGAAATATCTCCTTGAAAAAAATGACTGACCTGGAAAATAGATCCAGGTGAGATAATCTAAGAATTATTGGACTATATGAAAGTCATGATTAAAAAAAAAAAAAAAAGCCTAGATATCATGTTACAAGAAATTATCCAAAAAAACTGCCCTGATATTCTTGAATAAGAGGGTGAAATAGACATAAAAAGAATCCACAGATCACCTTCTGCAATAAACACCCAAGTGACAATTCCCAGGAACATTATAGCCAAGTCCAAGAGCTCCCAGGCCAAAGAGAAAATGCTAGAAGCAGCCAGAAATACTCCTATATGGAAAAATGATATCTGTAATTCTTAAAAACTGTTATCATTATCATAGTGGTTAAAATAAATATACATAGGTAGAGGGTGTGGTATATTAAAAATTGTTCAGGATGATATTTTTTTAAAAACCTGAGGGAGGGAGGTGGGGAGAGTATTATACTAAGAGAAACACAAAGGAAGAAGTAAAATGGGGTAAATTAAAAGAGGCGTATGGCAGGCAGGGAGAATACGATTATGAAAAGGGGAGGATGAGAGTAATGACAGGTGATACTTAAACTTTACTCAGTGGAATCAGTTTAGAGAGGGAAGAACAGCCAGATTTATTGGGGTATAGAATCTTATCTCATCCTATAGAGAAGTAGAAGGGGAATAATGAAGGAGGGTATGGGGAGGGGAGTAATATAAGGGAGGGAAAAGTTGCTTAAAAGATCCTAAAGAAAAGTAGGAGGGGGAATAAGAAGGGAGGGGGTGGGAAGGGGAGTAAAATAAGGATGAGAGAAATGGAGACTGATTAAAAGGGAAATACTGGTGAGGAGGGAAAGAATAAAAGGAGAAAAGGCAGGATTAAAAGAGGAAATCAAGATGGAGACTGTAATCATAACTATGAATGTGAATCCCACCCATAGGGAGTGGATTAAAAATCAGAATCCTGCCATATGTTTACAAAAAACATATTTGAGATAGGTAGACACACACAGGGTAAAGTAAGAGGCTAGTACAGAATTTATTGGGATAAGAGTTAGAAAAAGAAGGCAGAAGTGGCAATAATGATCTCATACAAAGCTAAAGTAAAATAGATTTGATTAAAAGAGATAAGATAATATTACATCCTGATAAAAGGCAGTCTAGACAATGAAGAAATATCAGTACTCAACATATATATATACCAAATGGTATAGCATCAAGATTTTAAAAGGAGAAACTAAAGGAGCTTAAAGAGGAAATAGATAATAAAACTATACTAGGGGGACCTCAACTTTTCCCTATCAGATCTAAATAAATTGAACCAAAAAATAAATAAGGGAAGTAAATGAAACTTTAGAAAAATTAGAGCTAATAGATATCTAGAGGAAACTGAATAGGGATAAAAAGGAATATATCTTCTTTTCAGAATCACATGGCACATATACAAAGACTGATCATGTACTAGGGCACAAAAACAAAACATCACAAAATGCAGAAAAGCAAAAATAATGCATCTTTTTAAGATCATAATGTGATAAAAATTATAATTAGTAAGGGTTCATGGAGAAGCAAATTAGAAATTAATTGGAAACTAAATAATCTAATATGTCAAAACTGGTAGGTTAAAGAACAAATTACCATAGAAACAATTACTGATTTCATTAAAGAGACAACAATGAGGAGACAACACATCAAAATTTGTGGGATACAGCCAAAGCAGCTACTCAGGAAAATTTTTATCCCTGAGTGCCCATATCAACAAAATAGAGAAAGAGGAGATCAATGAACTGGGCATGCAACTAAAAAAATTAGAAAAAGAACAAATTAAAAATTCCCAGATAAAGACTAAATTGGAAATCCTAATAACCTAAGGAGAAATTAATAAAATTGAAAGTAAAAAAATTATTGAACTCATAAATAAGAATAGGAGTTGGTTCTTTGAAAAGAAAAAACAAATAAAATAAAGTATTAGTTAATCTCATTTAAAAAAATAAAAGAATCAAATTATCAATATCAAAAATGAAAAGGGGGATTTTCACCTCTAATGAAAAAGAAATTAAGGCACTTATTAGGAGATATTTTACCCAACTACCAACTATATGTCAACAAATAGGGCAATCTAGGTGAAATGAATGAATATTTATGAAAATATAAATTATCTAGATTAACAAATGTGAGTTGTCACCCATTGTAGTAACTTGTGAACTCCTCCATCTAGTTCAAGCTTTTGTTGGTTCAATCCAAAAGTGGACAAAGGAGAGTTAATCCTGTCTTCATAATCTAATGAGGTACTAAGTAGGGATACCTAAATTATTGTTTTGCCAAGTGTAAACTCAAAATAGACAAAGGGAATAAAGAATTCCCTTTTACAAGGGTAAACTTAGAAAAGAGAACAAAGAATTCCCTTTCATATTAATGAAAATAGATGCAAAAATCTTAAATAAAATACTAGCAAAGTGACTACAGCAAATCATCACAAGCATTATTCACTATGACCAGGTGGGATTTATACCAGGAATACAAAGCTGGTTTTATATTAGGAAAACCATCCACATAATTGACCATATCAATAATCAAACTAATAGAAATCACATGATTATCTCAACAGATGCAGAAAAAGCCTTTGTCAAAATGCAACACCTATTCTTATTGAAAACACTAGAAAGTATAGGAATAAAAGGGCCTTTCCTCAAAATAATAAATAGTATTTATTTAAAACCACAAGCTAGTATCATCTGCAATGCAAATAAGTTAGAAGTCTTCCCAGTAAGATCAGGTGTGAAGTAAGAATACCCATTATCAACACTATTATTTAATATTGTAATAGAAATGCTAGCTTTAGCAATTAAAGAAGAAAAGGAAATTGAAGGGATTAAAGTAGGCATTGAGGAAACTAAACTATCACACTTTGAGGATGACATGATGGTATACCTAGAAAATCTGAGAAAATCAATTAAAAAGCTGGTGGAAATAATTAATAACTAGCAGAGTTGCAGGATACAAAATCATCAGCATTTCTATATATTTCCAAAAAAATTCAGCAGTAGGAATTAAAAAGATAAACTCCACTTAAAATTACTCTAGATCAGTAATGGGCAAACTACAGCCCACGGGCCAGATGTGACCCCCTAAAATGTTCTATCCCAGAGGCTGGACTTTTTTACCTAATCTTACGAATACAATGAGGAGGATACAATACAATGAAGCTTCAAAAGAGTTGCCTTAGAAACAAACTGACAGATGAGCATTTCCTTTCTTTTGGCTCCCTCTTTAAAAAGTTTGCCCATCACTGCTCTAGATAATATAAAATATTTGGGAATTTATCTGCCAAGACAAACACAGGAATTATATGAACACAACTACAAAACACTTTTCACACAAATAAAACCAGATCTAAACAATTGGAAAAACATTCATTGTTCATGGGTAGGATAAGCTGATATAATAAAAGTGACAATTGTACCTAAACTAATTTATTGTTCAGTACCATACCAAACTACCAAAAAACTACTTTAGAGAACTAGAAAAAATAATAAAGTTCAACTGAAAGAACAAAAGATCAAAAATATCAAGGGAACTAATGAAAAAATGTGAAGGATGGGAATCTAGCAGTACCAGATCTTAAACTGTACTATAAAGCAGTGATCTGATCATCAAAACAATATGGTACTGGCTAAGAGATAGAAGGGTGATTAATGGAATAGACTAGGGATAAATGACCTCAGCAAGGTAGTGTTCAAAAAACCCAAAGATCCCAGCTTTTGGGACAAGAACTAGCTATTTGACAAAAACTGCTGGGAAAAGTAGAAAACAGTATGACAAAAATTAGGTTTAGATTATTGTCTCACACCTCATACCAAGATACAATCAAAATGGGTATATGATTTAGACATAAAGAGTGATATTATAAATAAATTAGGAAGCACAGAACAGTTTACCTGTCAGATTTATGGAGAAGGGAAGAATTTATAACCAAATAGGAGATAAAGAGCAATTCAAGATATAAAATGAGTAATTTTGATTATATTAAATTTAAAAGTTTTCATCCAAACAAAACCAATGTAACCAAGATTAGAAGGAAAACAACAATCTGGGAAAAAATTTTATAACAGATTTCATGGATGAAGATCTAATTTCTCAAATATATAAAGAACTAAGTCAAATTTAAGAATCCAAGTCAATCTCCAATTGACAAATGATCAAAGGATATGAAAAGGCAGTTTTCAGATGAAGAAATCAAAGCTATCAACAATCACATGAAAAAATGTTCTAAATCCCTCCCTGAGTAGAGAAATGCAAATCAAAACAACTCCGAGGTACCTCCTCACCTAGCAGATTGGCCAATATGCTAGTAAAGGAAAACAATAAATGTTGGAGGGGATGTGGCAAAACAAGGACACTAATGCATTGCTGTTGGAATGTTTGAATTGATCCCATCATTCTGGAAGGCAATTCAGAATTATGCCCAAAGGACTAAAATATTGCATGTCTTTTGATCCAGCAATACCACTACTAGGTTTGTACCTCAAAGAGATAGAAAAAAAAAGGGAAACTAAAGGGATGTCCCTCCTTTGGGGAATGCCTGAACGAACTGAACAAATTGTGGTATGTGATGGTGATGAATACTATTTGTGCTATATAAGACACAATGATCAGGATAATTTCAGAAAGAGCTAGAAAGACCTGCATGAACTGATGCGGAGTGAAATAAGCAGAACCAGGAAAACGCTGTATACAGTAACTGAAATATTGTGGGACGATCAACTTGGAAATCAAAGTTGACTTGGCTACTCTCAGCAATACAAAGATCCAGGACAATTCTGAGGGACTTAGGACAAAGAATGCTCTCCACCTCCAGAGAAAGAAATGCGGGAGTAGGAATGCAGAAGAAAGTGTTTTGACTTTTCACTTGTTTATTTGGGGGTTTGGGTTTTATAAGATTACTCGCTAACAAAAAATAAAGAGTTGTTACTAAGAGGGCGTCTAGATGGCTTAGTGGATGGAGAGCCAGGCCTAGAGATGGGAGTCCTGGATTCAAAACTGGCTTCAGCCATTTCCTAGCTGGGTGGCCCTGGCCAAGTCACGTCACCCCCATTACCTAGCCCAGTGATGGCAAACCTGTGACACGCATGTCAGTGGTAGCCATTTTCGATGACACATGACTGCAGACAGAGAAGTCTGGGGCCGCATGCCGAGGATGAATCTTTTGCTGTAGTGTAGTGTAGACACTCTGTGCACTATAGATGACAATTCTACCTATATTAATTTACCTATTTGGGTTCATTAAATAGTTATATATTACAATTATACATTTTTGTTATTTAAACTATAAGTATTGCAAAATTATGTTTTTTTTTCTCTTGAAGTGACACACCACCCGAGTGATGCCCGGTTTTTTGGTGAATTTTGACACGCCAAGTTCAAAAGGTTGCCCATCACCGACCTGGCCCTTACTGCTCTTCTGCCTTGGAACCAATCCTAAGATAGAAGGAGAGGGTGTTTTGAAAAATTAAGACAGAAAGTTTTTTAAGTTTCATTCAAGCTGCCAGCGGTCAGAAAGTTAAACCTTGTTTGGCAGCTCTGAAGCCAGTCTCTCCATAAGGCCCTTCGAGGACTGCCTGTGGCATGCCAGGCCAGAGTGCCCACTCTCACCTGGGACAGCACTGCAGGAAGGACTGACCCTTGCAAGAGACTCTCTTCTTCACGTTCCCCTTGTCAGCAGTCTTCTCAAAAGGCAGAGGTGCCCAGGCTGCCCACAGCTGAGCCCGACCTGCCGGCTGCGCTTGGGAGGGGGCACCTGCCTGGGCTCTGGAGGACCCCAGAAGGTCTTTTTACTTAGAGTTGGATCTGGTTTGTTTTTAGCTACCATTTTGGTTTCACGCCCTACAAAGCCATTCCCTCGTGGGTAGGCAAGTTCACACGTCAGCCTGTTTTCCCATCTGTAAAACGGAGCTAACATCTCTCTTCTCTGTGCCCAGCCCGCAGAGCTGCTGTGAGGTTCACCCTAGAACAGGGCCAGGCAGTCCTGTCACTGGCATTGTAACATAATTGGAATGAGAACCATCATCACTAGGATAATGACCCACCCACGGGACGCAGCCACCTCCCTCTCTCCTCCCTTCCGCAGAGGGTCTGGGCACCCAGCGCCATGCTTGGCATTCACCGCCTGAAACTTGCCTGGCCAACAGGCTTTAATCCATCTCGCCACCATCTTAGATGAAAAACAAAAGCGCGCGCTTCTCCACGGTCAGGGACGTGCTGTCAGCACCACGTGTGCTCAGGTCCAGCTAACGGGGTTTCCTGGCTCTCCCGTGGCCGGGTCCTGGCACCAGCTGCCTTTCCTGTCCGGGCTCTCCTCACAGTCAGCTCTGGGAATGGCCGCTCCTCCCAGAGTTCTCCCTCGGATGTGTCTCGTGTCTATACACAACCTCGCACACAGCTCCACTGAGTGCCTCGAGAACAGGGACCATTTGCCTCCCTGGCCCCGGGCTCAATGCTGGGATGTCGGAGGGGCTTAGACGGCAGAGGCGGCAGAATCCGTGCCCAGTGCTGGTCAAGCACCCGCACAGAGACCCGTCTGTACTTCGCTGCGCTGCCCGTAGAGGCCCTCGTGGGGGTCTTTGCATCGCACGCCGCTAGCACTTCACAGGAAGAATCCCTGAGGTGAAGGAACAGGTAGCCCAAGGCCACCGTCCCCCTGTAACTGCTCACGGTCCTGCTGCCTTTCACATTCACCCCTAAAAGCAGTGGAGCTTTCCCACTCTCCCCAATCCTCGGCCCCCCAGCTAAAAGGGGCGACACCACAACACAGCACTCTCTGTGCCCTTCCCATTAGCTCCTCTGGAGTAAATTCGAGAACATTCAATGCAAACTTGTTTTTGCCAACAAGTAACTGTACCCCAAAACTTCAAAGGGTGGATCCAGGGCTCAGAAATGACAGATGACACCACCACCAGCTCCACCCCCCAGGAACCCCCAAAAGACAGAGAATCTCGCATATATCAGAAGCCAGCTCTGGAGCAGCCAGGCCCCTCCCGAGGCTACAGCTCCTTTGGCATCCGTGACAAAGCTGGGGGACACCTGAGCTACGCCACCGTTGGTGTGGCTTCCAAACACAGGCTCTAAAACGGGGAGGACAGACGGATCTAGCTCTCAGAAGCCCCCGCCATCGCCTGCCAGGGTGAAATGCCCGATGGAGAACTTAGGAAGGGTTCACTGACTGACCGAGAGCCTTTCCTGAGCTCCCTGCCCAGAGGAGGCAGAGGCTGCCAGGAGAGGTCAGAAGTTCTGAGCCTCCAGATCTGGGCACGAACCTCTCGATGTTCTGATAATGGAATTGTAACCTATTTGGTCCCCTTGGTAAACCCGCTAGTGTCCTGACAAAGGGGGCTGCGGCACCCCAGCTACCAGAAGCCCACATGAAGAAGAGCCTCTCTGCTCGGGCAATGCCACAGCCAGCTCTGACTCCAGGAGGGCGGCGGACTAGGAGCCTATCTGCCCCTTTCCATCTTGTGCCACCAGGCTCTGCAGACCCCGACACCCCGACAGGCACGAAGGGAATGATCGGCACGTGTGAGGCGGGTGGCGTCTCCCTGATCTAACGGAGGGAGCTCTAATGGATCCCGCCACCTCTTCTAAGCACATCCCGAGTCTCTGATCCCTCTGCCGAGGACGGATGTAAACTGAGCCCCGGGCGCCTTCCTTTCCCCCTTCTCAGAAGAACGCTGCTCAGCCCACTGCAGTCTGACTCCTGTCCCTGCCCCTTCTTTAAGGGACTTTGCTAGGGTCTCCCACCCTCAGGTGTCCTGGGCAGGGGCCTGTCCTGGCCCTTCTTTCTGGGGGAACTCAGTGACCACTTTCATGTGCCCCCACCCACCCCCGAATATCCTACCGGCCTTGGCCCCGGCCTTCTTCCCCCATCACTCGGGCCACGACTGCATAGGACCAAAGCTCTCCTCTCTCCGATTCCTACCCCATGCCACCCCACCAACCCCTCCAGGGCTAGCCAGGCCTGACCATGTCACTGCCCAGCTCAACCAAATCCAGAGGCTCCCTCCTACCTCCAGGATGGACCACGGAAGGCCAGCCTGGCCCCGACCTCCCTTCCCACAGTGACTCACACTGCCTGGCCACACTGCAGCCAACGGAGACACTCCATCCCTGCCCTTTCTCCCCTCTCCCCGAGTGGGAAATGCTCAGTCAGCCCTCTGCCAGCACCTAGGAGGTATCTCTGAACCGATTCCTCGGCCTCCTCACAAGACTCCCCCCCTCTCTCCCAAGGCCTGGGGCTGAGCCTTGCCTCTCCTCGGTGTTCCTCCTACCAAAGGGGAAATATAAGCGTGTGCGTAGACGAGGCCATCTCTGGCACCTGGAACCTGCTCCCTGCAGCCAGGGGAAGTGATGAGGGTCCCCTCTGGGGGAGGGTCCCCTCTGGACAGCGGCACCGAGGAGGGAAGCAGGGGGAGGCGAGGCAAAGACCTGGGCCAGGAGAGGGAGAAGCCTCTGCGGCTACTACTTGGCTCACTTGCTGAGAGGAAATCCCTTCCCTTTTCTGAGTTCCTCACTTCCTATGTGTAAATCAGGACGTCGGGTCAGACAGAAACGGGCCGCACACAGCCCTGGAGAAGCACGTTCCCGTGGCCCGTGGTCTACTCTGGTTTTCATTTCTTTCTTCTCTTAAGCTTTTACCTTTCGCCTTAGAATCAATACTGTGTATTGGCTCCAAGGCAGAGGAGTGCAGAGGGCTAGGCAATGGGGGCTAAGGGACTTGTCCAGGGTCACGTAGCCAGAGGTGTCTGAGGTCAGATTTGAACCCAGGACCTCCCCCATCCAGGTCTGACTCCTTATCCACTCAGCCACCTCTCTGCCCTTCCAATTCCTTTTCGATCTGGTCTGGCCAGGGCGGCATGTTTAATACTCCTGGAGTAGATGCCCTCCCAGGTCTAACAGGCCGCCTTCCCTCCAATACTGAGAGAACTGTCGCAGCCACAGCAAGGAGAATGCAGGCTTTGGAGCCAGAAGGACCTGGGTGCAAATTCCACCACCAACGGACGTGGTCACTTAGTACCTTCCTTTCTGAGCCATCATTTCCTCTTATATAAGATGGGGCCAACCACAACAGGGCTATTGTGAGACTCAAAAGTGCCCAAAGTGTGTGCAAACCTCGAAGCGCCAGACAACTGCCAAGGCCTCTTGGTAAGACCGAATGAACAGCTCGGGGCCAGCGTCCCACACCCGAGTGGCCTGGCTGCTCTGAACCATCGAACCGTGCAGCCGCCAGCAGGAAGGGGAACATGGCAGCGGCCAGCGTGCCGGCACCTCTCCTTTCTCGGGCATGCGCCGTGGAATCTGCCCTCCCAGGCCCGAGAAGGGGGAACGGGCCGGGCCGCCCTTTGGTCCCATTTCCCTAAGAGGAGCGAGTGACCACCAACCGGAGGAAGCGACCAGGGTGTGTGTCACACACACGCGCACACACCTCCCTACACTGTCTAGCAAAGCTCCGAGCCTAGCCAGGGCTGCGTTCTGGGCTGCTCCGACCGGCTTCCTCAGACCCCCTGAAGACCCCCAGGTACCCCCGGGGCATCCCGTGGTGCCACACGTGCCACACACGCACACACACATGCACGCACACACGCATACTCTAGATTGCCAACAAGAATAAAAAAAGAAAACCAAACAAAAAGATGGTGTACTTGATATGCGTGGAGGGCCTGGTAGCTGGGTTGGGCAGGAGAACTGTGGAGGCTACTGGAGACACTGAGTCGGTAGTGAAGAACCTCCAGCTAAGAGACAACAAAACAAGAAGAGAGAACAGAGGGGGAAAAGGAGAGAGAGACAGGGGAGAGGGAAAGAAGTGGGAGAGGAGGAGGAGAGAAGGGAGAAAGAAAAGAGAAGGAAGAGGGAAAAGGGGGAGAGTAGAGGGAGAGAGAAGGGGTGAGGAAGAGGAGAGAAGAGGGAGAAGGGGGAGAGAGGAGGGAGTGAGATGGGAGAGAGAAGGGCAAGAGGTGGGGCATGGGGAACAAGAGGAGAGCAAGGGAGAAACAAAGGGAGGAAGAAGAGAAGAAATGAGGCCAAGGATGGGGAAAGAAAACAGGGTTAAGGAGCAGGGGGAGAGAAAGAGAAAAAGTAAGAACGAGCCCAAGAAAAGGAAAAAAGACAACAAAAACAAAAACAAATGCAGTCAGTGCCAATCCAGCCACAGAGCCCTCCTTCCAGCAAAACGGGAGCCCTTGCTTGCCGATGCTCGGTCTCTGCCCACCCAGGCCCTGCCCTCGGTTCTCTGCCCACCCAGGTGACCTGGCCCCTCTATAAGCCTGCCAACTGCACGGGTGGGGAGGGCACAAGTTCCAGAGCCGGCCTGGGCACTGGGCCTTTGACTCTGCCCAAGCATCCTGGCCTCCTAGGGACAGGAGGGGGCCTAAGCTCTGCAAAGGCTAGCTCCTGAGTGATGGGGCACTGATGGGGGAAGGAGCCCATCCCTGCCCTTCTTGGGCCCTGTACCTCTGGGGGAAGCCTTTGAAGCAGGTGCAGGGAGCAGCCTTCTACAAAATCCCAATGGCTGGCTATGGAATGTGGGACAGGAGACTCTAATTTATTCAGAATTCCAAACACCAGAAAACCGGGGCAACGAGGATTTCTTTCACAAGCCCTCTCTACCTCCCAGGTCACTACACACATGGGCAGCCTGGAGGTCCTGAGAGAAGTAAATGGTTCTGAGCAGCGCTCAGGGACTTCATTAAATTCTAGCTTCCTGGAATCGGGATGGCCAATCAGCTAGCTCAAAAGGTGTTGGGGCTCAGAGAGGAGCGGTGGCCAGTGTCCAAAGGGCATTCATTGCCCTAGGGGCAAGGAGTCAGCCCCAGAACTATGGATGAGAAACATCCCCTCCTATCAGCTACGGTTGATCAAGAGCAGTGATCTGTAAATGAATATGTCACACTGCCTGGCAGGAGCAGCTAAGTGGCTCAGTGGATAGAGACAGGAGGTCCTGGGTTCCAATCAGGCCTCAGACACATCCTAGCTGGGTGACCCTGAGAAACTCATTAAATGCCCAATGTCTGGCCCTGACCGCTCTTCTGCCTTGGACCCATCCACAGTACTGATTCTAAGACAGAAGGGAAGAGCTTCGAAACACCAGCATGGCTCATCTATCCCAGGAAAGGAAGCAGAGGCTCCGAGAGGCCCCCAGTGGCCTGGGCTCGGCCCCCATTGCCTGCTTTCTGTCTCGGTACATGGGTGTTCTCATTCAACCAACCCCAACTCATCTGGATAAATGAGAGTCTCCTGAATGCAGGTCCCGGGAGAATCTGGACAAGGCACAGATTAACTCGGAAGCTGTTCCGGCAGGCCGGCCCACTGGAGCTGGGAAGAGCTGCCTGCCACCCTCTAAGGGCGCATCCATTAGTGAAGCAGGAAGGAGTTAGGAGGTGAGCCACAGCAGTGCAGGAAATGGGGAGATGAGAAGCCCGATGAGGAGCAGAGAGAACACAAAGAATCCTGGGCAGCTCAAGCGCTGGCATAACCCTGGCTACCCTAAAGGACCCACTGGCTCCTGGAGCCCGGCTCCAGCTCCAGCTTACAACCGGGGGCACCTGCGAGGGCTTTGGGCCAGGCCCAGCCTGAGCCTGACCAGCCTGAGAAGGTCACAGCTCCATTTTCTCCCTCTGAAATATTCCATCGCTGGAAGGGCAGCAAAAAGCATCCTGGTATGCGTGGAGTCCCTGCTAGCTGGAATGGGCAGCTTCTTGGCATCCTGGGCACACAGGCATCTGGCTGGGCTCCCCACACAGGCCAGGATCCTGCTCTTCTCTGCCTCCTGCCTCCACTTCCAGGCTCTTCCTTGTCCTCCCAACGTTCTCTAGTCACCAGTGCGGCAGCAGCAAGTCCTCAGAGCTTCCTCCTTGAATGTTTGCTGCAGAGCAATGGCGAAGCCAGGACAGGAACAAGGCTGCAGGGGGTACCCTGGCTGAGGCCAGTCACTTGGGACAAGTCCCAGTCTCCACTGGCCTCGGGCTTTTGGAAATGGGAAGGAATTTGATGCAGGGGAGGCCCAGGAATCACAGTGCTCAGACTCGTCGACTGGTAGTTAAGGGAGGAGGCAGTGTTGTGGGGGGGAATCAAAAGAGACGATGGCTCCAGAGTGGGATACAGCCGTCATCCGTGCTGTCTGCCCCGTAGCCCTCCTCTCCCTTATGGGTGCGCTGGGACAGGGTTCAGGTGCCCTGTCTATGGAAGGGCTGGGAGAAAGGTAGCTCCAAGGTGGAGAGACTGCTCAGGCCAGGAAGTGGGGGGGACACAGCCGAGGCGGAGCTGGGGGGCACAGCAGCACAGTAGGGCAGCACTCTCAGGACACCCCCTACTCCTCTCTGGGCAGCCCTTGGCCCCCTGGGCAGTGAGCTGGCTTTGCCATGATCAGCACTGGCAAGACCAACTCTCAGGCCCCAGATATGCATACTGTTAACAGTTCAGATCAGGAACCCTGAGAACTTATCGAGACTCTCCTGAAGTAGCCATGGAGAGACTGGGGGCCTTCTACAACACAACAGGCAGGGATCTATGTCCCCACTTTGGTGATGGAGAAACCGAGGCTTAGAGAGGCCTCCCTGCACAAAGGCTAGTTGCTACCTAGGCCTGGAATAGGCATGTGGCTCTAAGAACCCGGCCTCTAAATTCTGGGCCACAGGAGGCCCCATGGACACAGTGAGAGGGAAAGTCCCCTTACTTAGCCATCTTCCAAACAGGGAGTCCCCCAAAGTTTTCTCTTGCCCTCCAGGCCCCCCAAACAACTTCTAGGCTGCTTCCTTATGCCAGTGCATCCAGCAAAGAAACACTACCCTGCAAAGAGGTCCAGACAGAACGAGCAAACAGAAGACAGACTGGAAGCGCCCCATGATCCTCCTTTTGCAAGGCCAAGCCGCATGCAGGAAGAGAGAAGAGACTAAGCACCCAAGGTGAGGGGAATGCAGCGGGGGCTGAAAGGCACCCCTCTCCCACAATCTGGGGGGACAACAGGAGCCCTGGCCAGCATTTATTGGTACTTCTCTACCACCCCAAGAGGCCACAGGGGTCAGCTCTCAGGTTCACACCGGCCGCCCCAAACATTCTGCGGAGGTGGCAAGACCTCACTGGGAAGTAGGGCAGAAGGAAGTGGGTTTAGGAAGCCATCAAGTGGGCGCCCTGCCTCTTGGGCCATCCCTGACGTGCAGAGCACACGAGAATGCCTCTGTGGACAGGGCCCCACGCTGGGAACGACCACAGCCACCCATCACCAAGGGCCTCGGCTTTCCCACGAGGAGAACATCCAGGCTCTCGGACTGGGCGGCTGAGCGCCAGAGGCAGGGAAGGGATGTGGCACAACTCGGGCACCCTCCTTCTCTGACGATGGGGACAGCTCCAAGGCTCCACTACAGTGTCCCCCAGCTAAGAGACCTCGGGCTGCAGGCCGGCCGGCCCCTTCCAGCCCTTCCATTCGGCTTCCCTGGAGAATGAGAGCCCACAGGCTGACGATGCAGCCCAGGGTCAGGACTGACAAGCGAGGCATGGAGGGAAGGCAGACGCGGGGCCTTACCTTGGCGTGAGGGGACTGCATCTTCTGATACATCTCCAGGGAATAATGGTGAAGCCACATTTCCACAAAGACCTGGGGAGGAGCCAGAGCCCAGGGTCAGTCTGCAGGCTGAGATCCCGCCTCCTCCTCCCTTGGGTCAACGTTCGGAGAATTGGGGAACATCAGAGCTGGGAAAGGAGGGCCCAGGCCACCAGGCCCTTCCCTGCCAGACCTCAGGGATCACCTCGGCTTCAACACCTCTGGAGATGAGGAACTCACTACCTTATGAAGTGGGGCATGTTTCCACTTTGGCTACTGACAATCCTGCTTCTGTGGGCCCCAACCTGCCCCCTGCCTTGAGCTAGCACTGACTGAGCCCAGAATAGGCTGAATGCTTGTCACCCGTGATGGGCCTCCCAACATTTGAAGGAAGTAACAGTATTACAAGGAAGGCTTCACTGGGTCCGTGCACCACCCAGAATGAGAAGGTCCAAAAGGGCTCCAGGATGCCCCAGGGATGGGCACTGCCACCCCAAGGCGGCCCCAGCTCGAGTCCTGCATGACCAAGAACGTGGGCGAGGCACCCCGCAGAGGGGAGGGAGGAGTCCTTGAATGTCTGAGAAGTCTTCAAGAGAAGAGGGAGGAAGCCCCAGGGGCAGAGCAGAGGCAGATTTCTATCCCACCAAGGGCAGGATTTCCCAAGGGGACTCCCCCTCTCTGGAGGCACACGAGTGGCAACCAGATGCCTGCCCTGCTGGGCCCCTCCCAGCTCCGAGACGGTCCCTGCCAGCGAGGTTACTGCCCTTGGAAGCCTGGTTCATCCTTCAAGGCGCAACTCCATGTCACCGCCTTCATGAGCCTTCCCTGATCCCCTCCCTAACCCCCTTTTTCCCATCTGAGCCTCTTTCGTACAGAGTTCTATTTTCTTTGGGATTTTTCTGTTTGTTTTAAACCCTGGCCTTGAATTAATCCTGTGCTTGGCTCTAAGGCAGAAGAATGGTCTGGGCTAGGCAATGGGGGTGAAGTGGCTTGGCCAGGGTCACCCAGCTGGGCAGTGTCTGGGCCTGGCTCTCCACCCCGAGCCGCCCGCTGCCCCTTCCCCTCGTGCTTACGCATGTCCCCCTCTCCCCAGGGCCTGAGCGGAGCTCTCCCTGCCTCCCCCTCCCGCAGGCTCCCTCCCGGCCCCGGGCCTGGGGCTCACCTGGAGCAACGTTTCCGACCTCCAGATCTCCTGGGAGGCGGGGTCTGCGTTCACCGAGGGCTGGTGAGAAATGTGCCGCTTCAGCAGGCTCGTGTGGTGCAGCCCGTACGAGGAGAAAGGCACCGCGGGGGTCCTGCGGACAGAAGCCCACAGAAGCGGACGCTCGGTCTTGCTCGGGGGCCAGCACCACCTCTTCTTCCCAGAACAAAGGGAACTGGGCGAGGTGCCCTCCGGAGCCCCCTGCTCTGGTCCAGCCTTTTCCAGATGGCCAGAAGGGACTGGTCACTCTGGCCCCACCAGAAGCCCCTGGCTTGCCACATGGGCAAGCACTTGCCTCGGCCTCGGTCAGAAGACCAGTGTGTGGTCAACGAACCAGCGCCTCGCTGTCCGAGCTGTCCTGGGGCCTGGCCCTCTTCCCCACAGCCTCCCTAGGCCCTGCCCCATTCTCGTGGGACACGTGACACACGCATGGCCAGGGATGAAGGTCTAAGCGAGGGGCCTAGACTGGGGGGACGGGCATTACCCCAGGCGGATGTGCCAGCCAGAAAGGGGACGTGTGTGCACAGACATCCAAGGGGGCAGCCAAATCCCCCACATCCCAGTTCAGGCCCCGTCCTCTGCTCCAGACCACCCTTCGGAGCCCCACGAGTGGGCCTCTCTCTAGCCTCCAATGTCCCTCCCCTTCTCTCCTGTGATTCACCAGCCCAGCCTGCGAGGCTCCCCCTTTCCCACACCCTCTGTGGGATGTCAGGGGTGACCCCACCTTTTTTTCCTTCCAGGTGGGGATCAGGGCCCTCCCCCTTGGAGTGTGAAGGGTGGGGAGAACCAGGCCTTAGCTGTGTGTGGGTCTGACTTTGTATCGTAGCTCCCAGCACGGGGCAGGCCTTAATTATGGCCGTGGAGGGAGGTTTAACTGTGGGAGGAAGAGTGGTTACGGCATGGAGCCGTCTGAGGGTCTAACAGCAGATGTGAACTGTGAGAAACAGCCAGACTGAGGGACAAAGAGACCGACAGAGAACTCACGAAATACAAGTGTGGGGCACGTGGGTCTAGGAGGGTAGGAACAGCCTGGCACCTCCTCCTCAGAGAAGAAACGGCCTGAGGCAGCCTTGGACAAAAGGAATGTCCAGGCCACACGGGGCATCTCCCATAGCCCAGCTCCAAGGGGGATCGCAGGGCCAGAAGGACGGAGCTGGGATAAAGCCACTGGCAGCGATCCTGCTGCCTGTCTAGAATGCTGGCTCTGAGCAAAAGAGCTGAGGGCGCTTGGGGTCGGCCCCCCTCAATCGCTGACCTCAGACACTCCCCCCTAACAAGCGGGAGAGCAGTCCTGAGGCAGCGTCTCCCATGGGCTGGGGGGTACTTGGCCCTGGACAGGCAGAAACTTCCTCCCCAAAACCCCCAAACACTAGCTCCTGCCTTTGGGGAACTTAACATTCCACAGTGGGGGCTAGTGTGCATGCGCATGGGAGGGTGGGCACTACTTGGACAGGGGGACACCCCATGGAGGTACTGCCAGAGATGAGGGAGAGCCTGGGAGGTGGGGGGCTGGCTGGGGTACTGGCAGAGTCCTGGGTCACGTGCTGCCAGAGGCAGGGCAGGCCAGCCTAGTGCAGGCTTATGAGGGTGACTAGAGAGGTGTTCTCTGACCCCGCTGCACCCCTCAGGAGCACAGGAGACGGGCAGCTGCTGACCCTGGATGTCTCCAAGCCAGCCCTGGGGCCGACTAGACTCCTGTGGGTTTGTGGCCGAGCTTCCTGGCAGCCAGAGAGCATGTGGGAAATCAGAACATTCCATCCACGGTGAGCCCCTAAAAGGCCAGAGGATGCCCAAGAGTGGACAGTCTTGCAGGCCAGGACAGGGGACAAGAGCACAGACATTCAGCCCCAAAAGGGGGGCCCCAGGACATGTCTGGCACCAGGAGCCTCACCTGGGAGTGGGAGAAGGGATGGAGCACCCCAGGGTGCTCGAAGGGGGAGGGACGACATTGCCTTCTGTGGGTAAGAACCACGTCAGGTAGCGGTCCACCAGGATGAAATAGGCACAGTCGGAAGTTCGGACATGAACTGACATCGGAAAGCTCTGGAAGACAAAGGGGCCTTTGTTATGGCTCCTGCCCCAGCCAGTGGGCCAGGAAGCGGGGTGAGGCCTGGGGGATGGGGCAGGAATGTCACCTCTCGCCACTGTGGCCCATGTGAGGGGGGGGTCATGTGTCCCCAACTTCCCTCCTCTCATCTCTGACCAAGTCTGTCCAGTGAAGCCTAAGGGTACCTGTCTGACCTCTCCTGCATGAGACGGGCTACTAGCCGTCAGGGATGGCCACTGAGCACCCCCACACCCCAAAAAGCTGTTCATGCTTAGTCTTTCCCCCCACAATTTCAGACTTGGCCTTTAGCCTTCTCCCCACCAACCTTTGGGCCCAACCCCAATGCCCAGAGGAAGAGCAGACACAACCCCAGAGCCAGCAGCTTGGCTGATTTTTCATCTCTCAGGGTGAGGGGAAGGAGTCACCCCGGGCCAGTGTGAGGACCACCAGGGGCTCCCCAGACCCGCTTCTCCCAGAAGAGATGAATTACTCAGAGAGGAAAGCAGGGGGCAGGGGTGTCACCTTACAGAGCAACTGCGACCCCACCCCACCCCTGTGTCCTTTTTGGGGCTCTGGGGCTGCTCTCTAAGGACTCAGGGAGTGCTCCAGAGGCCCCAACAGGCTCTTCCCTAGCACCAGTCACAGCCCATCAGGAAGTCCCGTTGCCTCCCTCCCTTCTCCTCTCCTGGCTCCTACCCACCTCCAAAGCCCTGTACTTAACCTCTAGCTACAGCACTACAGCACCCCCAGGCTCCGCACCTGCCCAGCCTGGCCACCCAAGCCATGGTCCTAAAGCTCAAGTCGCAGCATGGCCCTCCCTGCTGCCTCTGGGGTCTTCTCTTGGGCAGCCCCAACCTGCTTTCCCACCCTTGGGACACAGAGTGCCCCCAAAGGCCCAGCTCCTGTTCTGATCTTGTTGTTCCTTGTAGCTAACCTCATCTCCCCGCTCCCAGCCTTTGCCATGGTCGGCCTCCCCACTCAGAATGCCCTCAATTTTCAGAGCCCCTCATTCCCTCCTGGCTCCATAGTGTATGCCTGTATCTGCCCCAATCTCAGCACCTACCTCCAAAGCCCCCCACAGCCCAACCCCAACAAAGCCAAACTCTGTTCTCTTCCCTCACCCTCCTGCCTCTGTACAGCCAAGTCCTCTGCACCCAGCCCCCAGTGGCACCACACACCCACCACCCCCAAGGGCCTGTACTGTACTCATCCTTCATCGACCCAGAGGACCCTCAAGCCAGTCTGTCTGTGCCCCCTGATTGCTCTCAGGCCCCTCCTATACCCACGCCTCCTACCCCTGTAGCAGTCTATCACTAAGGGCTGAGCACCGGGGGTGAAGTGACTTGCTTCAGCAAGACCTGAACCCAGAACCTACCCCCACCCCTCACCCCAGTGCCCTGGCAGGGTGACCCCCCCTGGGGCTGAAGAAGTAAGTAGCCCAGTCTCAGGATGCTCAGAAACACTACCCTGACACCCCTTGGGCTAACCAGCACCCCCATTCCTTGGGTCTCATCAGCCCCTACCCTGCCTCCCCCGCTCAGGGCCAGCTGGTCATACCCTCTGCGTGATGAGGCTCAGGGCGAAGAAGAACATGTAATACTCGAACGGGTATGAGGTGGGCGTCAAGGACAAAGGCGCACATAGGCCCCAGGAGAAGCCAGTGGGCACCCCCTCCTGCCCAACCATCCCCCACCCCACCCCAGGCTTGGAAAGGATACTGAGGGCCAAGTGCAGGCCCTGGCCGCCCGCGGGGGGGAACTGGATCTTGTTATGGTACAGTGGACACTCCGGGAGGACCCGCTCCTGGATGCAGGCTCTCACGGGCTCCTGAAAGAGAGGGGGGTCAATGAGGCCAAGTTCACCCTAAGCCCTGGCCACACCACACACAAAGCCCCAGGGCCTGACGAGACTGTGCTGCCCTGTGTGAGCTGCCTCTCCAGTAGGGGGCACATCCACAGCCTCCCTCGTAGAAGGCTGTGCCAGGAGAGGCAGGCACAGTGGGGATGAAGGGCATTTTCCAGCTGTAGAGAACAGGACGAGAGTGGGACATGCTCACAAACCGAAGCTGGGGTCAGGCTGAAAGGGCCGTGAATGCCAGAGTAAGGAATGGGGATGTCCTTCCCTGGGCAATGAGGAAGCACTGAAGGCTTTTCAGCAAAGAGAGACGTGACGGCCACAGGAATAGCTTGGGGTAACACAGCTGAACTCATACCATTTACTCCTGCTTCGCCCACAAACACAGGCACCTCTCCCACCCATTCTGGCCAAGTGTGATTATTGCAGAGCATGAGGGAGTCTCTCAGGCCTCCACTGTGACTCCATCGTGTTGGTGTGGAAGGCCGGCCAGAAGAGGGCCCCATCTCAAAGCGTGTGCCCACCTGACCACGGTGTGTACGGAGACTGCCCAGGTACTTACAGGAAGGTAGGACACAGGAAAATCATACTTGTAGTCCTCAGCCTGGAGCTTGTACACCAGCTTCATCATCGGCCCACTGTATAAGGAACCAAAGGAAACAGCATGAGCAGATCCCAGACCCAGAGGGAGACCCAGACGAACCTTGGGCTCTTGTGGGGCCGAATCAGGTCACCCATGGCCGGGGCTGCAGAAAATCCACTTGCCTGGGGTCTAGAAACTCCATTGCAATACTGTATTCGATGGGGTTCACTCTTCCCTGCAGGCACCGGAGGTTCCAGCCAACCAGGATGCCATCCAAACTGCCAAAAATACTTTCTACAAGCCATGGGAAAATGTAGTGCAGCTCCTGAGGTGGGAAAGGCAAGAGTTCACTGAGAGGAAGGAGCAGCATTTAAAACAGAAATGCCCGAGGGGAGGAGGGGGTGTCATTGACTCTTGGGTTCACCTAACCTTACTTTGCAGCAGGGACCACCGTAGGCAAAAGGGTCTGAGCTCAGAGCTCTGGCTTGAGCCCCTCCAACAGCCAAGGCGGCCAGTCACTTTGGATTAATTTTGAATTTGGCCTTGACAGATCTCTCCTGCATCCGTGTGCGTCTTTTTCTAGCTTGTGTGGCCAGGCTAGAGCCCTCCACTATCCTGGGAAATCCTCTTGGATTACTGAGTGTTCTCATTCCGCACAGCATGGACCAGTGAACAGTGAGCCTCCAAGCTGGGAAGCCTGGGTCGTACCCACTCCCACTGGGAGGGCCAGGCAGCCCTCAGGGAAGCCTACAGGGCCAGGTACCCAGGGCTGCTGGGAGACCCAAGGGGAGCCTGTGCCCCCATGACATCACGGCCCTGACTGGGGACGGCGTCCCCACACCACAGGAATGCCAAGAGGCTGCGTTGTTTTTTAATGCAAATCTAACAAGTCTGGAAAATAAGCATCAGGGAGTCTTCGAAGATCTTACATCGGGCTGCCAGCATCCCTGCTGTAATTCATGGACCTGAACCCTGGGATGTGGAGGGCTCCTCCAACAAGAGGCCCTCGGAGCAGAGAGCACACACGCATACCCATGTGTACCCACAGGACCCACACACAGGAGCACATGTACACAAGCAGGTCTGCAGCTACCTTGGCTGGGAAGTCGTCGATCACCTTGACCAGATCGTGGCAGCGCTGGGTGAAGGGCTTGTTCACACAATCCGCTTTCAGACTCGCCTGGCAAAGAGACCACAGTGTCAGAGCTGGGCCCCACCAACTCTGTTGGAAGGGCAGAAGGGCATGAGTACCCAGGGAGGCCCGGGGCCTTTCAAAACATCTGGTCAATGGACACTGAGTGGGGCCATCTGCCCTTCGCCCCATCCCCTATGTGTGCCGATGCTTGAGCAAGCAAGTTGGAGGCAAGCTCTGTCTCAGCCTCCCATTTTCTGGCCAAGGACCTCTCTGCAGAGACAAAACCTAGCAGGGGGCTTTGTGCACAGGATCTGGGTCAGATCCCGCCCTCACAGCACTTAGCCTAGGTGGTAACCCTGGTCTCAATTTCCTCCTTTATAATATAAAGCAAGAGGCAGGAATTGACAGTCTCCAAGCTCCTTCCTTGCCCTCACTCTAGGATATGCCTGGATGAGAAAGGGCCCTCCCAGAGCCGAGGACTTTTTTCTGCCCCAGTAACTCAGACAGACCCTGTGCTAAGACCAGCACAGAAAATGCAAGGAAGGTACCCACAGAACTTCCAAATTCTCACAAGAAGGAAACATGGGACAGCATGGAAAGAATGGCAACCCCTCAGGACAAGTCAGAAAGCCTGGTCAAATCTTCCCCTCTGACAGTGCTCCCCCAAGCCCTCCTCCTCAGGAAAACAAGGCAGGAAGACTAGATGAATGCCAACATTCCTTCCAATTCAAATCCAATAAGACCTATGTTCTGGATGACAATACTCAGGCCCCAGAGCCCAAGAAGGCTGCTCTCTGGGGCCACCCAAAAGCCTTGGCTTCTCAATCCTTTGAGATGTCCTGGGAAGGGCTGGGGAAGGAGACAGAACGGTCCTGTTAGCCTAGTCCTGGGGCTCCTACCTGCCCCTCCCTGGAGGATGGACAGCAAATTACTAGGAGGTAGAGCTGGTCAGTGGAGGCAGTCCCTTCGTCGACATACTCAGGAGGGAACCAGGCCTCCAAGAGGGTTAGCAACTCCAGCACAGACATTGTGACACCAAAATCCAGTTTCCCTTCTTCCAAGTCATACTCTGTTGCAGTTCAAACTGCTCCCTAAGACACCCTCAAGATTTCAAGCATCCCATCACCCCTGATGTAGACCAAGGCCTCTCTCTAACTCAGCACACAGTCCTTGGAAGCAAACATTTGTTAGGGGGCAGCCAGCCTGGGCAGGTGCTCAGAGCGCAAACAGGCAGGGGGTCCCTGGGCCTGGCTCAAAACCCCACCAGCTTGGTAAAACCTGCTACCCACTGCTGCAGCCCTCAAGATCCCAGGGTCACCTTTGCACTAGGATGAATCAGAGCATCTCTCTCCCCTTTTCTCTTCTGAGAAAACAAAAGGAAGTGGCTGGCTTCTCAGGCCAGGCCTTCCCTTTCTCTTCATCTCTAAGGCCCTCTCACTTGACCAAACTCAGAGGCCAGGAGTGCTTGGGGACTAGAAAGCAACTTAAACCCAATACTGTAGCTGATTCTCTCCCCAGACCTATGAAGAGCTAGGGCAAGGACTATGCTAATTCCGATTTTATACAGGAGGAGACTGAGGGCCCAGATTACTATAACTAATAAGTAGCAGGACCAAATCTGCTGCCTCCTGGCCCAAAGGTTCCTTCTGCTCCACCACACTACCTTCTACTAAATCCCTGGATACCAGAAAACCAGAGGATGTGAATCACAAGGAACTGGTGCACTTTGGAGCACATGGCTAGTTAGACAAGTGTGGTGTAGTAGAAAGAGTCCTGGGCCTAGGGCTGGAGGAGTCAGGTTCAGAGCCTGGCTCTTCGGCTCTTCCACCTGGGTGGCCTCTGTGTCCAGGGTTCAACGGGATTAGTGACTTCCAACTCTAAAGCTGGGATCTTACATTACTCAGCATCGTGTATTGTGCTGCTGGAAGTTTGTAAGAATGTGTACCCATTGGCTTGACAGAGCCTCACAGAATCCTACAAGTGAGCAACAAGGGCCCATCTTGAAAATGAGTCAATGGAGTCTTGGAGGGGGGCTCCCCAGCTCCAGTCAAGTCATCCCAGCTCAGGGGTCCTTTGTGATGTCCCATCACCACCTACAAGACCCCTTCCCTCAAGGGCTTACTTACTAGTAAGAAGCTTGGTGGCTGCACGTGGGGAAGAGCCATAACAACTTCCCGAGGAGAGTCTAAAACTTCTGTCTTCTTAGGGGAGTACTGTGGGAAATCAAGAGAGGCAGGAGAGATTAGAAGATAATAGTAAAAGGAAGCAATGAAAGAGCAAATCTCAACTCGGCAGAACCTCCCAACAACCAGGAGACCTTTTATCCCTATTTTACAGATAAGGAAACAGAGGCAGACAGCTGGGCTGACTTAGCTAGAAAGTGCCTGAGGCTGGATCTGAACTGATGTCTCCACTGTGCTCCAGCCAGCTATCTCTCCCCTCAATCCTGTTAGAAGGCTGTCACTCCTTTACTTTTCTCTTTATGTCCTCAGAAGCTGGCACAATGCCTGACACATAACAGACATTTAATAAATGTGATTGTGACTGATTGCCAAATGGCATTAGTCATGAAAACCCAGCTTTAGGCACAACTACATCATGAGAGTAGGGGTGGGAGGTCAAGGTCACAGGGAGAGGGCAAACACACAGGAGCCTCCCCTAGCTCCAACCCTATACCTGCCCACTAATAACTCTTCAGTTGAAAGCCTTGTCTCCTCTTTTATCCAAAAAAAAGAGGCCATTTGCCACCAGTTCCCTCTCCTTCCAGGCCCCTTCTTCCTCATATAAAACTTCCCTCCATGCTATGGCAACCCCCCCCCACACACACACCCCAATATACAACTCCCTGCTTTTCTCAGTCTCTGATAAAGAAGTGGTTCTTCCTTCTCTTCAAGGCCAACCTAAGGGACTGCAAGGGCAGCAGTTACTGGACAAAGGAAACTGGAAAAGGCAGAGGTTCAGAGCAAAATTCTGTTTGGGCTATAAAGAGAAGAAAAGGGCAAACCACTACAGCATCTCTGCCAAGAAAACCCCAAATGGGATCAGGAGTTGGACATGACTGAAAACTAGATGGACTGACAAGAAAAAAAGTCATTCAGGGAGGGCATGTGGGCAGTCTTCAGGTCTCTGAAGGCAGATCAAACTGATTTTGCATGGCTTCAGGGAGCAGGATGAGACACTAAGGTAGATGTTGCAGATGTGGGCTCAACAGAAAGAAAAGCTTCGAATCTAAGCTGCCCCAGAAAATGTCAAGAAGTATCCATCAGTGAACATCTTCAAATAGACTCACAGCTCTGATTGCTGGAGATCCCTGTTTCAAGTGGGGGCCCTCAGAGAGCACTTTTACCTCCATGAGTCTATGCTGCTGGGAATACTGGGACAAGGATCTATCCCAGTTTACAGAAGACCATGAGGTCTGGCTCCACAATTCTCAACATTATCTTTGACCCAGAGCTAGCTCCCCTCCACTGCCATTAACATATCACTCTTCTCCAGGGCCTGAATGCACCTATTATATTTCTCCTCCAGGTTCATCCCTCATCATGGAACTGGCTGAAGTTTTTCTAGCTAGGGAGCAGGGAAGACCCTGACCAGAAGGGGTCCAGAAGCTATAGCTAAGTGTGGCTGAGCAAAGGCCAACACAGTGCTGAGCCTAGGAGATGGACAGACAGAAGTACCTGAATGCTGAGTTGCTGCTACCAGAATCAACAGGGTTCGAAGGAGAGGCGAAGTCTAAGACTAAGTAGAAGAGCCAGATACCAAGGGACCAAAGAGGGATGTGAATTTAGTTTAACAATAAAGGTAATCTGGACCACTAGTGGGTGAAGGCTGGACTTTAGGCTGCCACATACAAGGCTTAGCCTTTCAGCTACCCTACTCCCTCCCCACCTCCCCATCCCACTAAGGAACTTCAGACAGACCCATTTCCCATGGCTGCAGGGCTATCAGTGGGTCTCTAAAGGGTAGAAAAGGGATAGAATTGTGAATCAAAAATCTGCCTTTGCAAATTCAATCCATCATTCAAAACCTAGTTCAAATATCACATGTCCCACGGGGACTTCAGTCTTTCATCTAACCCATCCCCTGTGGTCTCCTTCTCCATGAGCTCTGAATGGCTGATCTTATTAATACATGCCCTTACACTCACTTATGTCCACATCTCATCCCTTCCTACTAAGATAGGAAGGCCTTTGCCATCTCCCTCCTGGCCCAGCATGGGGCCTTTCACAAAGCTTATTTAACAATCACTCAATTTATGAAAAAGCAGTAGTGATCTGGTAGCTCCTCCACAGATGTCCTCCCTCAATATACTAGGTCATCATGTGTGGAAGTGACCTTACAACCTCACAACAGTACCAGGTCCTACACGACCTGCCTGGCTAAATGGCCTTTGAAAAGACTCCTCTTAACTCCCAGAGAGGCTGTCCAGGTCCACAGCAACCCATGAAGACCTACCCACAGCATCAGGGAGAAAGGGAGGAGCCACACTAGAAAATGCCAGATTTTTGGAAATGTTTACAAAGGGCTCCTTCCAGATTTTAGAAGCTGCCAGTCTGGGGACTACAACTGTACCTGCCCTACTTCTACAGCGTGGGCAGTAGTAATATGGCTCAACATAGCCACAGAAGGCCTGGGGCTTCAAGATTTGAAGGCAGGTTGGATGAAAAGATCCCCAAGATCCCTTCTAGTCCTAAGGCTGCCATGAACAGTCAGTCAATATATAGCTCAGTCCACTCATGCCCAGAGGGAGGGCTCAGGGCTTTTGAGCCCTCCCCTTCCCCCCCCCCCAGGGTCTCAGCAGGGAGCTGTTAAAGCTGTTCTGTGGTGATTAGGGAGGACCCAACATCCTTCTAGAAGCTCACTCTTCCTTTCTTCAACATAATTGACTGACAGGTGACCCTTACAGCTTTGAGTCTACCAACCAGTCTAAGGAGGCTCTGATCATTAAGAATGGTCAGGCCCAGCAGGCAGAACCCAGATCTGGGAAAGCAAGGGGGTTTTGAAGGATTCATTCCAACTGTGACTGCTGGGGAGAGTGAGACACCCTAAGGGGCCACACAGGCAGTTTATTTCCAAGGATGGCTTCTGAGCGAGATGGCTTGGGAATTCTGGGGGATGGGGGGGGTTGTTGGGGTTCATGGGGCATTCTGGTCCCCAGGGAATACAGGAGATAACATTTGTGCCTCTCATAAGCAAAAGAGCAAAGGCCCTTCAGGAATAGTTGACCTCATGCCCCCCAAAAGGGGTGCAGCGGGGTCATGGTCCTTAAAGATTGAAGGAATAAGGAGTGGGGGGGGGGGAGGCTCCTCACAGGTAGGTGAAGTCATGGCTCCACCTGGAATGAGGGCGGGGTCCTTGTCTCAGGACTGGAGGGGGGGATCATTGCCCCTACGAATTGGGGAAATAAGGGGGGAGGGTTTCAGACTCTTGGGGACGGGGATCACATCCAGCCCTGGAATGAAGAAGTCATGGCCCGCCTCAGAGGGTAGAGGTTTCAGGCTCCTCACAATGGAAGTCATGGTCCACTCCAGCCTTCCTCCATGTCTCAGAACTGGGGTGAAGGGGTTCGGAAGCCCTAATAAGAGAAGACCCTAGGGAATGGGGGCGGGCTGACCGCCTAGAAAGGGGGCTCGGGTGCCTCACAGTAGGGGCTCAGGAGTCGCCCCCTCGGAATGAAGGGGGTGTGACCGCTCAGAATGAGGGCGGGGGCCCCCACCTCAGGAGTGGGGGTGAGGAGTCGTGGGCCGTCAGAACGGGGGACCCTGGGAGGACCCTCAGACCGAGGCTCGGGCTCCAGGCTGGCTCACCTGCAGGCCCAGCTGCCGGGGCCTCTTTGCCGCCAGTCCCAGCCGCCATCCCAAGAAGCCCGGGTCGCCGTCGCTGGCGCTGGCGTCGGCACTGGCGTCATCATCCTGCGCGTCAGACTCCGCCCCTCGTGGTGGCGGGAAGAGAACGCAGGTCTCACACTGAGTCTGCGCCAGTGAAGAGCGCATGCGCAAACGACGGCTCCGGCTCGCGTGGGGCTTCTCGCTCTGCCTCCGCCCTCTCCCACCTCAGGCTTGCGCAACGGCGCACAGCTTGCGGGCGGGAACCGGGAAAGGGGCTCAGTGTCTTCTCCAGCCTACTTGTAGTGGTTTCCGAGCTCCGGGACGCGGAGCTAGGGCGGAGCTGCTATTCTGAAGCGGGCCTCGCCGCGATTTCTTCCCCTACCCAGAAATTAGCCTTCACCGAGTCCTCCCCCGCCTACCTCATAGGACGGGCTCTGGGAGGAGTCAGTGAAACAATAAAGGGGTGGGGCGGAGCGGAGCTGGGGGTGGGGCTTAGCCTGGCTTGCAAAGCCCGCATCCGTTCCTCTGCTCCTCCTCATCCCACATTCTCCTCCTGCCCCCTCCAGTCTCCATGCCTTTGCTCCAGCCTTGTTCATGCCCACTCTGGGGGAGCCTGTAAAAGGTGTTAAGGTTACGAAGTGTCTGGCGCCACGGGAAGAGCCAAGTGTTTTGACAAATGCGAAACAGCCTGGGGCAGAAGAAATGACACAGCTGCCAGATGTCAGATCTGGGACTCCCTAGGAGCCCCCCCCCCGCCCCCATTCCAGTAGGACACAGCACCCTCCCCAGGTCCGGCAGCCTCTCCCTCCCTAATCTCTCAGACCTCTCGACCTGGACCTCTCCTTTGTCTCAGTTCAAGAAGGAAATGGGAAATCCAGTGTTTGACAGCCGGGCCCAGATGAATGGTAGTGGGAGCAGATGGGCTGGACCTGTGAGTGCATTAAGGTGCTTTCCGAGCTCCTGGAAGTGGGCTGTTATCTCTTCTGTGGCCCCGGCCGCCTCAGGGATTAGACTTGGAAGCCTTAGGGAAGAAACGTTCCCTTTCCTCATCTTATCCCTCACCCATCATAACAGTACCTGAGAGGGATATTTTCTAGGACTACATGGTAGCTAGCGATTGAAATTCTCCAGAGGCCCAGGTACCTCTCTGGATGCTTCTTGGGACCTCGTTATCCGGCTCTTCCCTTTAACATCCCAAAACAGCTCTAAATGGTCACTAGCTAATTAGGAGGTGGTTCCTCAAAACTCCCAACCCCTCCCCAAACTATAGAGAACGCAGGTTGCTTAGGCAAGAAAATTCTTGGCTCACTTTTCCATGAACCAAAGACATTCCTAAAGAAAATGCAAAGAGCAGCAAATTGTTCTGGGGACCCAGACACAGGAACTCTCCCTAATCCACACCCCTTATATAGAAATGAATATAGTACGAAAAATAAATTCTCACAGGAGCAATAAATGTTTGTAAATTGATTCATGAATAGAAAGTAGAGCTAGGAATGAAAATGTTTTGAGGGGCTACTGTGTGTCAGGCTAGTCTGTGCTTTATAAATATTCTCTCGCCCAGGCCTTCAGAAGCAGGAGTTACTAGTCTCTCCACTTCGCAAAAGCAGAAACCTAGGCAGACAGAGATTAAGTGACTTGCCCAGGGGGTGGGGTTTTGTACTGACTAAGTTCAGACCATCCTTCAAGACTGCCCTCTCATCTTTTTTCAATCTCGATTCATTTAAGCCCCATGCAGACATTAAGGTGCAAGAGAAATGCTGGCTGCTATTATTCAGTCTGCCACTTTTCCTCTGCACCCTCTAGGTAGTGAGTTCCCCGTCGGGGAAATGCCCAAGCCAAGGTGAACAGGCCCTGGTCTGGGATGCTGCAGAGCAGATTGCTGGCCAGGCTTTTTCCCAGGGACGCCAGCCCTGGTGCGCCTTAGTCTTCCTATTCTCAGCACCTGGCCTCATGATAAGTGCTCAAGAGCTTGCTTCTGAATGGATATCTGCGGATGGGCTGCGGGACTGGGTAGGAGCTCTACTAGACTGCTCGCACAGACGTGCTAGTGGCTGGAAGGAAAGTCTTTGCTCAGGCAGAGAGAACAGGGAGGCAGGCCCAGGGGCTGGAGGCGGGCCTTTGAGAGATTGACGCAAGACTAGCAGTCGCTAAGGGGCGGGGCCGGGTGAGGGGGCGGGGCCTCCCCAAGACGGACGCTGTCTAAGGCCTCTGGGGACTGAGCTTCTACGATTCTAGCGCTTTCTGACGGTCTCTAGGGGGCGGGACATCTATGTGACTGACGCGGTCTAACTCTTTGAGAGGCGGGGTTTAGACTGGAGGCGGGACCTCCCCCGTGACGGGTTTGGGGGGCGGATCCTCGGCAGGACGGGGCGTGGCTCAGACTCCGGGAGCTCCCTGTAGCAGGCCGAAGCAAGCAGGCAGGCATGGCTGCGGCTGCGGCTGCCGCTGCGGCTGCGGCGGCTGGGGGTGGGGGCGCAGCCGGTCCGGGAGCTGGGGCTGGGGGAGGCCCCGGAGCGGGCGGGCAGGCCCCGGGGCTAGAGGCTGCGCTCCAGAAGCTAGCGCTGCGTCGGAAGAAGGTGCTGAATGCCGAGGAGACGGAGCTGTACGAGCTCGCCCTGGCCGCAGGAGGAGCCATAGACCCGGACGTTTTCAAGTGAATCGGGGCGGGGGAAGGAGGAGGCAGGGCTGGGGACGGGGGCGAGACCCCGTGCCGCGGGAGACTGGGGGACAGAGGGAGGCAGGAGGCAGAAACCGGGTCTGAGGGAAGGGCGGAGGAGGCAGAAAAACCGCGCGCTGCCAGAGGTGCTGTGTGTCACTAAAAGAGGAAGCCTTGGGCCGGCGCCGGACGGGCAGGTGCATGGGGAGAGGGTCCCCGGGGCCTCCGTTTCCCCATCGGTAAGATGGTAGGCCGCGCTCTGTGGCCCCTGAGGTCAGCCCTTCCTGGAGGCTCCTCCTTTCTCGCGAAGGGGAATGGCCAGAGCTGCTCTGCGCCTGTCCAAAAGTGGGATTGGAACCCAGACCTTCCGGGCCTGGGACCAGGGCCCTTCTGTCCGGTGTGCTTCAGCAAGGCCTCAGGTCCTTCATTTCCACAGAATGCCTGCCTGGCAGCCCGGTGTGGGCAGGGGCAGGGCTCCAGGCTGGAGGTTCTGTCTGAGTGCCGCTGGGCTGCTAGGGGAAGGCCTGGGCTCAAAGGGGCCCCTGCTGCTGGCTTGGGGCTGGCAGAGTGACCTGGGGCAGCCCCGTGGCCCCAGCATTTCCCTAGACCCTGTACTAAGCCCTACAGGGCAGACTGCGCTCAGGAACAGGAAGGCCCCGAGTTCAAATGCAGACTTCCTAGCTGTGTGACCCTGGACAAGTCACTTCACTTCCATCTGCTTCAGTTTCCTCAACAGTAAAGGGACAATAAGAGCTCCTGCCTCCCATGAAGGCCAAATAGAACAATATTGTAAAATGCTCCATAAAGGCTGGTTAATATCAGTTTTTCTTAAACCTTTGCTTTCTGCCTTCATTACAACTCTAAGACAGAAGGGCTGGGCCAACAGGGCAAAGTGGCATGTCCAGGGTCACCCAGCCAGGAAGGTCCTCCTGATGGCAGGCCTGGCAGCTCTTCTCACTGAGCCATCTTGTTGCCCCTCCATGACTCCCGTGGTGTCTGGGACAGCACCCAGGCAGGCAGGGAGCCTCAGAGAGTCCCCCCCAGGCTTTAGAGCAGTTGGGGACCTGAAGGGCAGTCTGACAGACAGAGAAACCGAGGCCAGGGACCTCTCCAGAACGAGGAGACGTCTCAACCAGCTCCCACGTCATCCTCCCTGCCAGAAGGCCCTGAGTTTCTGGCTCGTCCTGTTGCCTAGAAAGGGCCCTGCAGGCTCTCCCCAGTCCCGGCCTGGGCAGGGAACGTCCCTCCCAGAGAGAGCCCCGGCGCCCAGAGGGCCGGCCTTGCTGCTTCCACATTTCCTCACTGACACACAAATCCGTCGCACAGAAATTTCAGAAATGCCCGTCCTCTCCCCAGGAGAGGTGCCAAGGACAGCGGAGGCCATTTCTTAAGCTCCTGCCGTTTGCCAAGTAGCAGGCTCAGGGCCGGGAGGCGAGATCGAATGTCAGACACTTGATCGAGGCAGCTCAGGGGTTCGACTCAGCCCAGAGACAGAAGGTCTTGGACCCTTCCTAGCTGGGGGACTCTGGGCGAGTCACTTAACCCCCCTGCCCAGCCCTGACCACTCTTCTGCCCTGGCACCGACAGAAGGGAAGGGTTTAGAGAGGGGAGCCCTGGGGACCCTGAGGGAGCGCAGAGGATGGAGCACCAGGCCTGGAATGGGCGGCTGAGCGTGGGGGCGCCCCTGCCCTCCAGGAGAGGGCACGTGTCCGAATGCCACGCACATGGGCGGCAAGCATGCATGCCCGCTGTGTGCCAGGCCCAGTGCCAGACGAAGGGCCGCCAGGGCCAAAGGAGAGCGTGTTCTCCCCCCAACAAGTGCAGGAGGCACGTTCAGAGGGGCCGGGGAGAGGAAGCCAGAGGAGAACTCAGCGGGTGGAGATGGTGCTGCTGGGACCCACGAGGAGCAAAGGCCGAGCCACGAACTGAGCTGAGCCAGGGAAGGCTTCCCTGGAGGCAGCAGCCCGGGGATGGGAGCCCGCAGCAGGGCCCCCTCCCCTGGGCGAAAGCCTGTCGTGGGAGCAGAGAAGGGGGCCGGGCGTGAGGGGCACCGCCGTGGCAGAAGCCCCAGCCTGGCCCCGGACGGGCTGCCCTTCGTGCCAGGGGGAGGGCCTGGGAGGAGAGATGGGGGAATGGGCCGCCCCGTGAGAATGGCTCACGGCTGGCTTCTCCCCACAGGATCCTGGTGGATTTACTGAAGCTGAACGTGGCCCCGCTGGCCGTCTTCCAGATGCTGAAGTCCATGTGTGCGGGGCAGCGGCTGGCCGTGGACCCTCCTGGGCTCGAGAGCGTGGGGTCCGCTCTGCCCCCATCCGCCTTGCCTGACGCCAGAGGTCAGAACTGGGCCTGCTTCTCTCAGGTTTAGGAAGGGGTTCGAGCCTGGGGTTGGGGGGGACGGGAGGGCCAGCATCCTCAGGCTCCACCTTTCTGCCGCCTTCTGGCTTTAAGGAAGCCCCCTCCCCGCGGGGGCCGGAGAGCGGCTGCCCGGGCGGTCTTTGATGGGGGGACCCTGTTTCCTCCTGCCCCCCCAGCCCCGCTCCCGCCCCGTCATTCTCGGCCGTGGAGCCTTCTCTCTTTCCCCAGGCCGGGGCCTCTTCTCCGTGAGCTAAGCAAGTCCCCCCGGACGCCGGGCACCGGAGATGGGAGAGGCCCTATTGGAATTCTGCCCGGTCCCGGGGGCCCAGGCTAGGAGGGCCGAGGACGAGCCCTCGGTGGTCTGAGGTCACGATCCCCTGCCCTGCCCCGGGGCCCCTGGCTGAGGGCCATGTGCCCAAGAAGGGCCCTCTGGGCGCTGTTGTCAAACGTACCCCCTCAGCCACCCAAGGGAACGGGCACTGCTTAGCACCACCAGCCACGGCCCACCAGGGTCTTCCCCCCCCCCCCCCCGGGCCCAGAAGCTGCCACTCGCCGTGGCCCCCTCCCAAATCTGCTGGAGTCCTCTGCGCCCGGCGGGTTCTCTCCTAATTTGTTTTGGCTTTGGGGCAACTTGAAAATGCTCTCCTGACGTTTAAAATTGAGGGGAGACGTAGGGTGAGTGTCCGGGCCCTCCCAGGAGCACACGCTGGGCTGGGATTAGGGAGGCCTCAGTTTCCCCATCCGTCACGAGCTGTCTAGGCCAAAGAATCCCAAAGATGCCTCCAGCTCCGGAGAACCACAACCGGACCTAAAATCCTGGTTGCGGTCACAGCCTGGGGAAGGGGCTGGTTGGTGGCCACTAAAGCCCCTCCAGCAGAACTTCCTGGGAGAAGCAGCAGGCGGAGGGCCCCGTGGGTCAGGGATTCTCGGCCGACGGCCACAAAAGGGGAACAAGGACCCGCCACGCTCAGGACTTCCATCGGGCAGGGAACAGGCCCAGGGCCTGCCTTCGTCGGGGGGCCGACACGCAGACACGAGGGAGTTACTTGGCGAGAGCTTTTCCCTCTCCTTCCACGCAGCCCCCCAGAAGCGCTTCTAGTGACGGGGTGCAGCTGCCCCGGGGAAGGCCGCTGCTCGTCCTGGGAGGCCCTCCGGTCAGGAGGCAGATGCAGCAGCCTCCGTGCCTGGGAGGAGAGCGAGGAGGGCAGCCGGGCCCCGGGCGCGCCTGCCTCCCTCTGACGCCGTGTGCTGTTTGTGTCTCCCTCCGACTCCAGAGGACGCCCTTGTGTCTGCCAAGAACAGCGCGGCGGCGGCGGCGGCGCCCTCCCTTTTCTCGTCCCTCCGGCCTCCGCGCCCGGCCGCCGCGGCTGCCACCCAGACGGCGCCGCTCTGTCACAGGGCCCCAGGTTCCTTCCAGTTTTCTTGCTGCCTGTTCTCTCCTTTCGCAGGTCGCGTTCATTAGTTTCTTTACTGGGGTTGCTGCTGTCTGGTGTGGCCGTAGAACAGAACCAGCCTCCAGGAATGCCTGACCGGGCTGACGGGCTGGATGGACGAGGGCGGAGGGCTGGGGACAAGGCCGGACGAGGGAGGCCAGGCGGAGGGGCCCAGGAGTTGGGGTCTCCTCGCGGGGAGGCCTGACGTCGGCAGCCACGGTGGGGAGCGTAGGCTGGCTTGGAGAGCAGGAGAGATGCCGCGGCCCTCGCTTGCCTGGGGGCCTCCCTGAAGGGGGGGAGGGCTCCCAGCCGGGCTCACCCCGAGGCCCCCCAGAGGAGCCCCGAAGAGGCCCAAACTGTAGCCACCCAGTCTCTAGGGAGAAGGAGCCATCCAAAGGGCGGAGGGTAAGCCGGGGAAGGGCCGGCCCCGCGGGCAGCCCCGCTTCCTTCTCCAGCCTGTCTGACAGACTGAGGGAACCGAGGCCAGCAGGGGAGGCGCCTTGCCCAGGGCCGCCCCGTAGGACGCGCCTGAGGCCGGATTGAACTCGAGGTGTCTTCCTGAGTCCGGGCCTGGCGCTCCCCCCGCCGCTTCGCCGCCCTGCCTCGTGTCCCTTTAGCACGTGGATGTGGCCCCCCCGTAAACATTGGCCGGGTCCACTCGAGAGGCGCGCGCTAAAGGCCGGGGAGAGAAGCCAAGGGGGAACCCCGGGTTCTGGAGGCTTCCTGGAGGAGGTGGTGTTGAGGCTGGAAGGAAGGAGTCTGCAGACCAGGGCAAGGAGGGCATCGTGGGGACACGTTCTCGGGCCAGAGGCTGGAGAGGCCGGGGTGACGAGGGGCAGCCCCGAGCCCAGTGTGGTGCGGGCAGGAAGCGGGGGCCGCCAGGGGAGGCTGAGCAGGGGGGCGGAGGCAGCCAGAGTTGGGCACGACAGGGAGGCCTGGGGAGCAGCGGGCGTCAGCGGGGGCCCAGGGGGCTTCCAGCATCTCTCCCGGCCAGGCCATCCCCTTCGGGCTTCCCTCGCCCCCTCCCGGCCCCCCGCTGTACAGAACACCCCCCAAGAGGCCTGATAAATCTCATTATGGGGGGTCCTCAAGGCCACTCCAGGAGTCTGCGATCCGGCACTCCTTTCCCACCAGGAACGTTTTCACGGATGGGCAGCCCAGAGCACGGCCCACCTGGCCGGGGGGCTAACACATGCCCGCCTGGATGGAGCCACGGCCCCGAGCTCTGTCTGACGGGCTGGGGAAGCCGAGGGGCCGCCATGAGGCCCTTTCCAGGGGGCTTGGCCGGGGATCAGGACAGAGAAGGGCGACAGCGGCTCGGACGGGGTCCCTTCGTCCTCCTCCTCCTCCTCCCCCCGCCACAGCCTCTCGCTGCCCAGAGCCCTACAGCAGCTCCTTCCATTCTGACCAGAATGGCCGGCCGGGGCCTTCTCCTTCAGAGACGAGGCAGGCTTGGAGCCAGGGCCCGGCCTCGCGTGGGGGCCGGTGCAGACGCATCTCCTGTCCCTTCTTGTCCCCCCCCTCCCAACCCGAGGCCGGCCAGGACCGGACCCTGAGCCCAGGGCTCTCTGGGCCTCCCACGCAGTCACCTGCCGCGCCCCGAGAGGGCAGCCGGGCCGCGCCAGAGTCAGCAAGACCCCGGCCGAGTGGCCCAGGGCGAGGCCCTTCCTCCACATCTGCCTTGGTTTCCTCACCTGTAAAATGGGGACCTGCCTAGTGCCGTAGCAGAGGTCAAGAGAACTGGCCCAGGCACAAAGGATGCTGGGAGACCCGTGAGTGGCCTTCCGGCCCCCACCTCCAGCTCTTCCCCGTCGTTTCCTGCGGGAGCTCTGGAAGCCGGGGCCGGCCGGGCCTCCAGGCCCTGTCCAGGGAGGCTTGAGGCCGAGGCTCATTTGCAGCCCAAAGCCGGGGGCCTTCCTGGAGGACATGCACCCCGGCTAGGACCCGAGTGCACCACTCAGGCCCCTCGTCACTCCCGGGGGAGGCCAGGAGGGGAGGGTCCCGACAAGCCAAGGAGGGAGGAGGTTTGGGGAGGAATCATCCAGCCCGATCTGCCTCTGCTGGGGGGAAGGGGGCTGACAGGCAGACGTTTGGAAGGTGAGCCTGAGAAACAAGCTGCGGCCCCCAGGTAGCGATGAGGGGCCAGGAGGGCCTCGGGATGATGGTCTGACAGGCGAACGGGTCAGAGGGCGACACTACCTGCCGCGTCCTCTCTGGGCTGCAGCCGCCCCAGATGTGTGCGTGTAAGAGACGGTTGTCGGAGGCCCCTTTTAGTTCTAAACCTGAGAATCCAGGGAACAAGGGAAAGGCTTGTGACCATGGAATAGGCAGCCTCGAGAGGTAGTGAGCTCCCTGTCACAGTCTTCATGTAGGGGCCAAAGAGCCCTCTGGAAGGGAATCCGGGCTCCAGGCAGGACAGGCTGGGCTTAGAGCCTGTCCAGGTGAGGCTGGTGAGCTGTGGTACCCCGGCTGCGCGCTACCTCCTTCTGGGCCCGCTTTTCTGCTACTGTGAGGAGGCGAGCGCATGACCCAGTGCGGAGAGTGTTTTTGTGGCCTGGATGGGAAGGGAAGGGCTGGGGGACAGCCAGGCGGGGGCCCCCCACTGCTCTGATCTTCCCTCTCGGGGGCCCCCCAGTCTGATGGCCCTCTCAGACGGGCAGCACCGTCCACCACAAAAACACTCGCTGGTCCCTTTGCACGCATGTTCCGCTCTTGGGGCCCGCCTGGAGCCCCCCAGTGGCTGCTTGTGCTGCTTCTCGAGCGCTTGTGTCTGTGCCCTCTTTGCTGGCTTCTGTGGTAGTGCGGGCCCCGGGTGTGGGGGGACGGGCGGAGGCCACGCCGGGCCCTGACAGAGCGTCTTGTGTCCCCCAGGGAGAAACAAGAGCGGCGGCCCGGTGCTGGGGGAGCGTGGAGGCCGAGAGGGAGCGAGCCAGCGGGGGCCTCGGCAGCCCAGCGCCAGCAGGCTGCCCAAGGGGGGCGGCGCCGGGAAGAGTCCCACCCGGAGCAGCAGCTGAGGCCCCCCACCCGGCACGAACAGGCCCAGGAGCGGCGCCGAAGCAGGATCCCGAGAGGCGGCTCTGGGCCAGGAGGGGCCTCCGGCCGCCTGCTTCCTCCCACCCACAATAAACCGTGTTTTAAATTGAGGCTGGTGGATGGGCTGAGAGCTTCTGTCCTCCCATTCACGCTTCCTTCTTTAGTAAGCTCCCCGGGATCTGTTCTGGGCAGAGGAGCAGCCAGGCCAGGCCAGGCCAGGCGGGTGAAGGGACTCGCCGGGGTCCGCAGACACCCCCCCCCCCCCCGCTAATTCCTTTTCAACAACGCCACCGACTTCATTATGGAGCCCTTTAAGGTCTGTGAAGGATTTAAACGGCTGTCATCTGGGTCCTGGTAGCCCAAGGCCCTGGGTTCAAATCCACAGAGACCAGAGGCTGGGGGCAGGACCCCCGGGGCCAGAATCATGGTTGTAGCCAAGAACAGGAAACTCCGAGGCTGCCCTTTCACCTTTCACCTGAAGAACGAGGTCCGAGGGGTGTCTTGGGGGGGGCTGATGCGGCGTGAAGCAGGCAGAAGCTTGCTGCCCGCAGGTGTGATTACGGAGGGGGGAGGCGTGGGCTGGTGGAGAACACCCAGATACCCAGAAGGCAGCCGGGGAAGGGGGAGGCCAGTGTGGACCAGCAGGGCCCGCGTGCCTGGGAGGTACAGTGGAATCCACTAGACCTCATTGCCACCATTTCCCCAACAGCCTTCCGTGCCCTGAAAGTGGAAATCATGTTTGTGGCAGTTTTTTCAGGCTCTTAAAAAATTAAAAAAAAAAAAAAAGAAGAAAACCTGGGGGGCTTCTGGGGCTTTTCTCTGACCTCTGAGAGCCAAGACAGCCCTGAGGGAATGGATGGGAGAGAAGAGCTTGTTCTGGACCCTCCAGAAGAGCTCTGAAGGCATCTTCCTCAAACCCTCAGGCCACCCCTCCTCCGCCCCAGAGGAGTCCCCCCCCACCTCCCTGCAGAGCAGGAGGTCAATATGGCAGAACGTTCCCCTGGGAGAGCCTTGGCTGCCCTGACCTAGAACAAAGAATGACAGCGGCCTCCGGAGGAAGACCCCGGCTGAGCGCGCTGCGCTATTTGGGTTTATGAGGTGGGGTCCTGCTTTTAGAGATCACTCCCCGAAATGAACACCCTGGAAATGGGTCTGGTGATGATGCGCCCAGAGGGGGGAGAGGCAGCGTGCCCGGCCGTGTTGGCGAACCTACAGCACGTGTGCGGGGGATGGGGGGGGGCTGCTCCCCTCCCCTGTCTGGGGTAAGGCAGAGGATCACATGGGCTATGAGGGTGCGGTTTGGGCACTGACCTCTCTTAGTGTCAATTCTATGCATCCACTCCAAGGCAGAGAGCCTTAAGGGCTAGGCAGTGGGGGAGAAGTGACTTGCCCAGGGCCACACAGCTGGGAAGCCTCGGAGGCTGGATCTGAACACAGGCCTTCCTGTCCTAGGTCTGGCTCTCCATCCAGAACTCCCCGGATTAATTTTTCTTTTAAACTTATACTATATATTCAGCCACAGATGAACCAAGTCATGGAAACAAAGACCCAATCTATGACTTCTCTGGTGTGGGGAGGTGAGGGAGGAACTGGATTGCCCGGAAATTAAAAAAAAAGAAAAAAAGGCCACAGAATGAATACCGAGAAGCCTAGTAAAGCTCATACGAACTGATGCAAAATGAAGCCCGTAGAACCGGGCAAACAAAAAAATGATAAAAAATAATTTAAAAACTTTTTTTACATTAAAATGTAAACAGAAGCAAAGAACCGATAGTCAATATGGAGAAATGATAATGACCAAACTCGGCCCTAAAGCAGCAGCACGCGCTGCCCAAGGCTAAAGGAGGAACGTTGGGTCTGGTGGCAGATCAAAGCTCGCCAATCCTTCCCTTTATTTCCTTCATGAGACTTATGTGGCGTGTCTTCTGTCACGGCTCCGGGAACATGGAAATACACACTGCACAAGAGCACTGGCATAACCTTTAACTGACCATTTCCTGAAATGTCAGAATTGTCAAAAACTGTTTTACATGTAATCCCAAAAAATAGGTGGCGTGAGATGAGGCCCTCAAACGTAGAATACTACACATAATGGCAACTTCTTTGGTTAACTTTTTCCTTTATAAATTATAATTAGGGATGGCTGGGGGGGGAGGGGAGGCAGAAATTTTGGTTAAAAAGTATCCATAAAACTCTATTGAAAGGGGGCAGCTGGGTAGCTCAGTGGAGTGACAGTCAGGCCTAGAGACAGGAGGTCCTGGGTTCAAACCCGGCCTCAGCCACTTCCCAGCTGTGTGACCCTGGGCAAGTCACTTGACCCCCATTGCCCACCCTTACCAATCTTCCACCTATGAGACAATACACTGAAGTACAAGGGTTTAAAAAAAAAATAAAGATAAAAAAAAAAACTATTGAAAAAGAAAGCCTCATGACCCAGGATGTGGGCCTGTTATCTATCCCACAGGCCACCTCACTTATGGGGCAGGGGGGGCCCCTTCCTTCTCGAGTCAGAATCCAAGCCGCGGTCCCCAGCCTCAACACAAACTGCCTCTACAAGGGAGGACAGGCTGCCGTCCAACCTTCGCCAAAGGTCCCCGAGTTCTGACTCTGCTCCTTCCCATCTGTTCTGTGTGCCTGTCTGTTACCCCAAAAGCCACAGGAGCTCGTGGGCCCCAAAGAGCTCTCTAAATTTCCTTTGAGGCCAAATTCAAGAAAAAAAGTCTTAGTTGGCCCAGAAGGAAAACCTAAGGGGACACATGCCATCCTCCAGTAGCTCTGGGGCCGTCCTTTGCAAGAGGGGTGAGCCTTGTGCTTGGCCTGAGGAGAGGCTGCCAAGAGGCCGAGAAGGTGCAGGAAACAGCTCGTTGGCCCTGACTGCCTCCAGGGGAGGTGGGTTTGTCCTCCAGAAAAGGCCACCAAGGAGAAGTGTTTCCTTTGGGCTGGACTAGAGGAACCCTGGTCCCTGCCAGCTCTGAGACTCTCCTTACTGGGCACTTCCCCTCCCCAGTACCCCTTGGGCTGCCTCCGCAGTGCCAACTTCTTACTGGGAAGTTGTCAAGGGCAGAGATGGGACCAGAGGATTGCAGAGGCCCCCCTGAACCCCGACGCCCTCCCTGGGGGGAGCCAGGAGGCCGCAGAGAAGAGGCGCACGACGCAGCGTTACTACGTAAACGTTTATTCGTAAACAAATTCTGTAACCAGTTAGTTATACTCTCGGGGGCGGGAAGCGAGGCTCGGGCATCCCTCCTGGCCTAGTACTCTTCGCCCTCCTCGGCCTCGGCCTCCACCGAGTCGACGCCCACCTCCTCGTAATCTTTCTCCAGGGCGGCCAGATCCTCCCGGGCCTCGGAGAACTCGCCCTCCTCCATGCCCTCGCCCACGTACCAGTGGACGAAGGCGCGCTTGGCGTACATCAGGTCGAACTTGTGGTCCAGCCGGGCCCAGGCCTCCGCGATGGCCGTGGTGTTGCTCAGCATGCACACGGCGCGCTGCACCTTGGCCAGGTCTCCGCCTGGCACCACGGTGGGAGGCTGGTAGTTGATGCCCACCTGCCGAGGAGAGGGGAGGGCGGGAGGTCAGACGGGCACGAGCTCGGGGCCGGGGACAGGACCCACGCGGGGGACTTTGTCCTGAGCGGGCGCCCCCCTCCCCACGCCGGGCCGCTTACCTTGAAGCCGGTGGGGCACCAGTCCACGAACTGGATGGTCCGCTTCGTCTTGATGGTGGCGATGGCGGCGTTCACGTCTTTGGGCACCACGTCCCCGCGGTACAGCATGCAGCAGGCCATGTACTTGCCGTGGCGGGGGTCGCACTTCACCATCTGGTTGGCGGGCTCGAAGCAGGCGTTGGTGATCTCCGCCACCGACAGCTGCTCGTGGTAGGCCTTCTCGGCCGAGATGACGGGCGCGTAGGTGGCCAGGGGGAAGTGGATGCGCGGGTAGGGCACCAGGTTGGTCTGGAACTCGGTCAGGTCGACGTTCAGGGCCCCGTCGAAGCGCAGCGAGGCCGTTATGGAAGAGACGATCTGCCCGATGAGCCGATTCAGGTTGGTGTAGGTCGGCCGCTCGATGTCCAGGTTGCGCCGACATATGTCGTAAATGGCTTCGTTGTCGACCATGAAGGCGCAGTCGGAGTGTTCCAGGGTCGTGTGCGTGGTGAGGATGGAGTTGTAGGGCTCCACGACCGCCGTGGACACCTGGGGGGCCGGGTAAATGGCGAACTCGAGCTTGGACTTCTTGCCGTAATCCACGGAGAGCCTCTCCATGAGCAGAGAGGCGAAGCCGGAGCCGGTGCCCCCGCCGAAGCTATGGAAGATGAGGAAGCCCTGCAGGCCGGTGCACAGATCCGCCTGAGGGAGAGAGCAGACAAGACACGGCCGTCACCGAAGGGCGCCGGAGCCTCTCTGGGGGGCCCCCGCAGACTGCCACAAGTCTGGCTTCTCCTAAAGGTTCAGAAAGGGATTTCAAGAAAGCCTCTTTGGGTCCCTTCCAAAACTTTCACCTAAAACACAGACTTCATCTCTTTTGGAAAGACACACAGATGGCACTACATTGACAAAAAAACGTTCTTGTTAGCCATCCATCCCAATCCTGCATAAGGCCATCACCAACAGTGCTGCAGAGTCAATCCTCTCCTCACTTTTCTACCCACCAAGGATGTTCCACTGATCTCAAGCAGTAACATCAAGGAACCCACATTAGCCAGCGTCCCACAGAAATGGGAAGCACAGAAGACTTCCTCTAAACTCACAGAGTCCTCTCCATCACTAAGCCTATTAATTTCTGATCTCAAAGCCCCACTCCAGTGCCACCTCCTTCTCCATGAACTTCTCCCCCAAAGTTATTCCTGATGGCCCTCTCCCATTCCCCCACTCAAGTTTCATTGTATTTTAGAGTTTTTATTCTTAGTCTTCCCTCACAAAAGTTCTTCAGGGCCTCCTCATGTCACACAATGACCCTGGGTCCAGGAGGAGGGAATATGCACACATATTAGAGCCTTAAATTAAATTGGAGCCTTAAAATGTTGGTACAAACAGACCTGGCTACTAGATGGAAGGTTCCCTGAGGGCAGGAATCACCATAGTTAATTTTGGAACCCTTCCTCCTCCCTCAGCTTTAAAGCACATGCCTGTAATGGCAAACCTTTTAGAGACCTCAGAGCCCGAGTGCCCAAACCACAACCCTCAGGCTGCACATAAGCCTCCCCTTACCCCAGACAGGGGAGGGAGGAAGCACTCCCATTGGGCTGCTGGGCAGAGGGGTGGGAGATGTGAGAGAGATGAGGAACAGAGCAGCCCCCTCCAGCACATCCTGGCACGCATCATAGGTTTGCCAACATGGCCTGAGAACAAGTTTTTGCTCAATTCCAACAAACAAGATGCCACCAATGCAAAAAACCTCTGACCTGGGGCCAGGAGACCTAGACTTGGACCCTGCCATGGCCTCAGCTTGACAGCCTCTCTGAGTCAAAGGAAGAGAGTCTGTTGTGAAGACCTCTGCAGCCCAGGAGCTTGTCAGCCATCGCCAGCTCCCTGGTTTCATAATCCTGAACCTCCTTCGTGGCCCCTCACCAGAGTCCTGGCTCTTCACAGCCCTCTCTTCTTTCTATACTGATGATTCTTGGGCTATACATTCACCCCCTTGTCTCTCTCTGAAGCTCTAGCCCCCTAGCACCAGTTGCTTAGTTAACACCTCTCCACTGGGCCCTCCTCTTGGTATCTATGCTCTGGTCCATACCTCCCTCACACTGGGCCATTCTATAGGTCCTCTGTTCTCATGCCCAGAATGCAGTCCCTCCTCACTTCTACCCCCCTGGCTGGGTTTTGTGCTTGGAATACAATGAGCTCTTAAATGCTTAGTGATGAAAGGGCTGTACAAAACTTCAGAATGCTACTTATATGTCACCTATAAATAAACAAAGAGCATTCGCACAAGTCCAAATGGTGGCTAAGGCAGCTCCCTCCCTTTCGAGTTTGCCACGGGCACACGTCTAGTGAGGAGCTATGCTCCAAGACCATTTACCGTTGTCGTGGGGCTCTTACCAGTTTGCGAATCCTGTCAAGGACCAGATCAACAATCTCCTTGCCGATGGTGTAATGGCCTCTGGCATAATTATTGGCTGCGTCCTCCTTTCCAGTTATCAGCTGCTCGGGATGGAAGAGCTGCCTGTATGTGCCTGTCCGGACCTCATCTAGGGCAAGAGCAAGGTTGGGGCTGGTTATTTCACTTACTTGATTATCCTCAAACATGGGAAGTGAACAAAGGAGCGTGTACTCTAAAGATGGCTGAAAAAGAAGCCTCTAAGTGTGGGCATTGGAAGGGACCTGAGAGATCATCAGAAAGCTTCTCTGGGAGAACACTGTAGATCAGGACTCGGGTGAAAGAGGGAAACTGGATGGTCGTAGTAAAGTCAGTAAATAACTAGCATTCGTGTATTGGCTTGGAGGTTTGCAAAGAGCTTTACAAATATCTCATGTTATCCTCTTAACAGATAAGGCAATTCATTTCCAGGGAAACTATCTGTCGAACACTCTGCAAACTTTAAAGTGCTTGGTATGGAAATGATTAAGATTGATTCTGTAGAGGCAGGCAGGTGGCTCAAAGGAATGAGAGCCAGGCCTAGAGATGAAAGGTCCTGGGTTCAAATGTGACCTCAGATACTTCCCAGCAATATGACCCCGGGCAAGTCACTTCATCCCCATGGCCTAGCCTTTACTGCTCTTCTGCCTTGGAACCCATCCACAGTAGGATTCCAAGACAAAAGGCATGGGTTAAAAGAAATGGATTCTGTATCATTTTCTATTGATTTTATTTACAATGAGCTACTTTTATCTTGTAACTGCCTAAGACAGGATTCTCTGCCTCTGAACTTAGTCAGAATTCAGCTGGCCTCTAATGGGTTTAGAAATCCAGTTTTCTTGCTGTTCCCTGTTCTATTCTTGCCACAAGGAACTTAGCTGACCTTGGGGGATGCTGTTTGCCATAAAGGGAAGCAGGCCCGTATCTTTATACCACTGAACAGTCCTTTGAGTTCTGGTTGGCTGTCCAAAACGTCTGGGCCACCGTCTCCCAGGTGGCATCAAACGATGAACACCTCTTAATAACGGAAGAAGGGGATCCTTGGTAGCTCTTCATTACCAAACTTCTAACCAATCGCGTGACTCTCTGTGCCTCAGTTACGTAACCAATCATGCTGTCCTCAAGTCCATAACATCACCTCCTTCCTCCTTCTGTTCTCTGTCCTATACTCCCCCCAGAACCATAAAACATCCCCCTAACTTGGGGTGTTGGCTCAGTGGGGAAGCCGAGACCCTACTTCCTGGAAGACGTGCACTTTGCCAATAAATTGATCATGCTTGGTACTCTGGGCCTCAGTTTATTATCTATTTAATTGTTACAATATAAATGCTAGCATCGCTGGAAGCTATTTATTCTCATTTTACAGATGAAACGGAGGCAGGCAGAGGCTAAGTGACAAGGCCAAAGATTCCACAACTAGTAAGTGGCCGAGGCCACTTTGGAACTGAGGGATCTGACTCCAAGTCGAGCCTCAGAGGTTGAATCTGGGGAGGAGAAACGGAGGCCAATATGAAGGCTAACAACCCCACAGGCCACAGTGTTGATCCAGGCCAAGTGAGGAGGATAGAGAAGGCCTGGCTGGGAAGAATTGAGCAGGTTGCAGAATAGAAACTGAAGAAGGCTCCAGGAGGAGAGACGAGAGCTAAGCAGAACAACTGGGTGGTGCTGATGGGCCAAAATGAGAAGCGGCAAGTGCCAGGCTGAAGGAGAAGGGCAGGCTCATGGGCTGCTGAACAAGATCAGGGAGAGAAAGTTCAGGGGAATTGTCAGGTTAGTGGGAGGTCAACAGCTGAGAAGTCCTGCTTTAAATCCATACCTCCTGTCTTATGATTGACACTATGTGGCAGATCTAAGGCAAAAAGAGAGCAAGGATTAGGGAATTGGGGTCAAGTGACCTTCCCAGGGTCACAGAGATAGGAAGTGTCAGAGGCCACATTTGAACCCAGGACCCCCCCATGGCTACTATCCCCTGGGCCACCTAACTGTCCCATGGCTGAGAAATTTTAACCGTGTTTAAGAGTGAGAGGAAACTCCCCAAGAGGGAAGGTCAAAGTGCAATGGGCTGCAGGGGTTGGGGCCTCTCAGACCTTCTCCAAGGCCACCAGAGCAGAGACCACAAAACACCTGCCGTTTCTGAGTTAGATTAGGGATCTCTATGGCCCCTTCTAACTCCTAGATCCCCAAATCTAGTGACGGTCCTAGTATTTGGCTGAGTGAGCATTCGGAGCCCGGCCAATCCCTCTAGAGGCCAGAAATCCTTTTACAAGGTCATTTCATGTCTAGGCTCTTTAACAAGGGTGGCACAGTGGAAATTGAGGTGCCAAGGCTCTGAATTCAAATCCAACCATCATCACTATTCAGACCCTAGACAAGTCCATTTACCTCCCACACTTACCAATCCCAATGGAGGAGAAAAGAGAGAGCACGACAATCTCGGATAATGACCCAGCCCAGCAACATTACTGGAGAAATAATTCTTCGGTTATGAGGTATTCAATTTGATATCACCTTAACTGGGACATCTGGGACAACTTTCCATTCCTATAGATTCCTATCATATATCATATGATAGATATTTCATAGAAAAGGGATTTAGACCCAAACAATAAAGAACTCATTATTCTCAAGGACTATTAATTTGTTCAGCCATTCCCCAATTGAAGGGCATACCCTTGTTTTCCAGTTTTTTGCCACCACAAAGAGTGTGGCTATAAATATTTTTGTACATGTTTTTTCCCTATGATCTCTTTGGGGTACAAACCCAGCAATGGTATGGCTGGATCAAAGGGTAGGCATTCTTTTATAGCCCTTTGAGCATAGTTCCAAATTGCCATCCAGAATGTTTGGATCAGTTCACAGCTCCACCAGCAATGCATTAATGTCCCAATTTGGCCACATCCCCTCCAATATTTATTGCTCTCCCCTGCTGTCATTTTAGCCAATCTGCTGGGTGTGAGGTGATACCTCAGAGTTGTTTTGATTTGCATTTCTCCAATTATTAGAGATTTAGAACTTTCTCATGTGCTTATTGATCATTTCGGTTTCTTTATCTGAAAATTGCTTATTCATGTCCCTTGCCCATTTATCAATTGGGGAATGGCTTGATTTTTTTATACAATTGATTTAGCTCCTTGTATATTTGAGTAATTAGACCCGTTAGAATTTTTTGTTATAAAGATTTTCCAATTTGTTGTTTCCCTTCTGATTTTAGTTGCATTGTTTTTGTTTGTACAAAAACCTTTTTAATTTAATGTTAATTGAAATTATTTATTTTACATTTTATAATTTTTCTAACTCTTGCTTGGTTTTAAAATCTTTCCTTTCCCAGAGATCTGACAAGTTTTCTATTCTGTGTTCGCCTAATTTTCTTATAGTTTCCTTCTTTATATTCAAGTCATTCACCCATTCTGAATTTAACTTGGTATTGGGTGTGAGATGTTGATCTAAACCTAATCTCTCCCATGTTGTTTTCCAATTTTCCCAGCAGTTTTTGTCAAATACTGGATTTTTGTCCCAAAGCGTCCCTTACCCCAAGTCTATTCCACTGATCCTCCCTTCTGTCTCTTACCCAGTACCATACTGTTTTGATAACTACTGCTTTATAGTGCAGTTTAATATCTGGTACTGCTAGGCCCCCTTCCTTCATGGGTTTTTTCCCCATTATTTCCCTTGATATTCTTGATCTTTTGTTCTTCCAAATGAACTTTGGGAATACTATTGTGCTCAAAGGAACAATAAGCTGGAGGAATTCCATGTGAACTAGAATGACCTCCAGGGATTGATGCAGAGTGAAAGGAGCAGAACCAGGAGAACATTGTACACAGAGACGGATACACTGTGGTAAAATTGAATGTAATGGACTTCCGTACTAGCAGCAATGCATTGACTCAGGACAATTCTGAGGGATTTATGGAAAACAACCCTAACCCACACATGGGTTGATGCAGACATGATTAGTATGTAGACTCTTAATGACCACCCTAGAACAATTATCAATAATATGGAAATAAGTCTTGATCAATGACACAGGAAGAAACCAGTGGAAATGTGTGTTGGCTACTGGGGGGTGAGGGGAGAGAGAGCAAGAACATGAATCATGTAACCATGGGAAAATTTTTTCTAAAACATAAAAAAAAATCACATCAAGGACTATTAAGTCTCCTGGAGGAAAAAGGTTTAAGAATTCTAAAACTAGTGGAGACCAGATGGGGGAGGGAGGCGCTTGGGCAAGGGAATTTAACCCAAATTGTCCCTGATTGGGGTGAGGAGTCAATTATATAACAATCCCATTAAATGCTTATTCAGCCTTTATCTGGAAATCTTTTAGTGATGGAAAAGCCCCTGTATCCACTTTTGGATAGCTGCTAGAGCCCTAGAGAACAAGAAGGCTGTTCCTTGCTAGGCCTAAAAAAGGTAGAAATTACTTTAAGTCTCTTTCTCTTCCTCCTCCTCCTCCTCTTCAACCCTTACCTTCTGCCTTGGAATTGAAATTAAAAGTAATGGTTCCAAGGCATTAGAGCCTAGGAATAGGAGTCACATAGCTAGGAAGTATCTGAGGCCATGTTTGAACTCAGGACCTCCTATCTCCAGGCCTGTTCTCTATCCAGAGCCACCTAGCTGCCCCTTTTTAAGTCTCTTCAAATTATCGTGCACTGCAGGCAGCCAAAGATTCATACCACAGAGCTCCTGCCATTAGAGCAAGCAAATGCTTGGGGGCAGAGTCTTTTGAGAACTTCTGTCACCTCCAAGGTACCGGAGGACTTGAGGAGAGGAACTCCACTTAACAAAGTCATCTACAAAAGTCTAAGTCTAGCATCAGCACAAAGGAGGGGCTTAATAGTCTTAGTTTTTCACCTTGAACAGTGTGACAGATCAGCTAACAGTTTCACACAGCACAGACTGAGAGCTTTTGCCTTCCTCTGGGCCCCCACAACTTGGCACAATCTAAGAAATGCCTGCTGACTTTAGATTTTCACATATAACAATGCTCTCCCCAACTGTGAAAATGCAAACTGAGGCAATTCCAGTGAATCTGACAAGTGTGGATCAACCTTGCACATGGCAGGTGCTCAATTACATGCTGATTGACATGAATCCCTTTGAATCAATTAGCCTGGCAAAAAAGATCCCCTCTCACAGGCTGGCTTGGTCTCAATTACCCAGAATGTTGCCTTCCTCACCCACCTGACTTCCCAGTTTCAATTCTATGCCCAAACACCATGTATGGCTTGTGGAAGCCTCCATCATTGTGAATAAAATCTCAGTTCGGCTGCTTGAATACGTACCAACAACAGTTGGCTCCAGGTCCACAAACACAGCTCTGGGCACGTGCTTGCCAGCCCCAGTCTCACTGAAGAACGTGTTAAAGGAATCGTCTCCCCCCCCTATGGTTTTATCACTTGGCATCTGACCATCCGGCTGAATTCCATGCTCCAGACAATACAATTCCCAGCAGGCATTGCCAATCTGGACCCCCGCCTGTCCCACGTGGATGGAGATACACTCACGCTAGGAACAAGAATACATAAATCTCAAGTTAATTTTCCAGGTGATCAATATTTGTAGAAAAAGCAAAACCTCTACCTTTTTTTCTATACTATTTTTCAGGCTTTCAAAGCCCTTTTCCAACCAGTATCTTTCAAACCTAGAAACAGACCCAGGAGGCAGGGAAGACACATTCATTCTCATTTTATGTGAGAAAATCAAGATCAGAGAGGCCAAAGGACTTGCTGCTCCTGGCTAAGTAAGAGGCAGGCAAGGAAAAGAATGAGCCTTCAGGATTCTTGCCCACTTGTCTTATTTTCACTAAATTCAGCATTTGTTGTAAAAGTTCTAATCCCAATTAGATTGCCAGCAAATGATCCTAAGCAAGCCCTCTCATCTATTAAAACCTCAGTTTCCCCATCTGCAAAATGGAGGCTGCCTGATGTGCCTCACAAACTTTAGAGCACTGCCCAATTACTGCCATTTACACTTGAAAATATCAAGCCCTCCAAAGATCAGGAAGCCATAAGACAGAAGGGAAAGGGCTAGGCAAAAGGACAGGAGACTTGTCCAGCTAGGGCCAGTCTGAGGCTAAATGTGAACTCCAGCCTTAGTGCTCTGCCTACTGGGCAACCTAACACTTTCTACTGTCTTATTGTCAGTTACTATTACAGGTATGCCCCCTCCCCAACCCCCCACAGAAGATCACTGAGGCACAGACCCTGCTTGAGGTCAAACAAGTGGGACAATCTAAAATCATGGCCCGTAGCCAAAGCTGAGACTAGTCCCCACCCGCTCCTCAGCCTCTCCATCAGCCTAAATGGGGGGGGGGGGGGGAGGGCACGTGTAACCACACCTCGGCCTGGAATGGATTCTACGTGTTTTCTAATTATCTCACAACGGCTGCTTTTCTTTGTTGCTCTCCGCGTCTAATTTTGGGCATTTAAAACCATGATTGGGGCAGTTAGGTGGCACAGTGCATGGAACCTCGAATTCAAATCCAGCCTCAGCCCCTTCCTAGCTGGGTGACTCTGGGCAAGTCACTTCTCCTGATAGCCTCAAAAAACCCAATATGTGATTTGGGGGGATCCAAAGCTTCCCATATTGCCTCATTTTCTGGTTCCCCATAGGCGGGGGTGGGTCTTCCCGGCCCCCAAATCCCCCTTCCTCACTTAACCAATTCTCTCTTCCACGTGAGCACAAGGCGGTCTTTGGGCCACGTGACCACCTCCCCTCCCCCACCCCCAAAGAACTCCAAGGGTGAAGGCTTGGCCCCTTCCTCCCCTCATTCCCCCCTGGACGAGACACGTGGGGGTGGCGGCGGCCAACCCTTCCCTGCTGTCTCAGAATTATCCCATAAAGGGGATCCCAGCCGGAGGGGGGGGGGGGTGAAGGGCCTCTCCCAGGGTCACTCGGAGTTCGCAATAAAATTCCAGATCTTTGGTCTCCAGGCCGGGCCTCCATGCTGAGCCCCGCCCACTGCTGCTTTTGAGGGCGGGGATCCTGAGGCGCCCCTTCCTCCGAACTTCGGGGACTTCTATTTGGCTTTTTGGGATCGCCAATCCCAGCCTCGGCTTCCCTCTTCTCTCCCTGCGGTTCTCTCCCCTGCCCTCACCGCCCCGGGGTCCCCTTTATGCGAAATGGAGGAATCACACTCCGCGGCCCCTCCCCCATCCTTTAGGGGTCTCCCGCCCTCGCCCCAGGGCTTCCTCAGGGAGGCTCCCCAGCCCAGGAATCGGTCTGAGAAGGCCTCAGAGGAGGGAGCCAGGTTTGGGCCCGGGGTCCCCGCAATCCATACCATGATGAGACACCGACGCCGACACCGCTTTCCTCAACACCACTGCCCTCAACGACCAGCAACCGACTAAGGGCGAGCCGGACCTGTTCGTGCACCATCCGCGCCAAGCCGACCGCTGATTGGCCGAGCTGCTCAGAGTGCGGCCGCCCATTGGCCAAGCTGAGTCCTAGATGCGCGCGCATGGAGGGAGCCACGAGGCGCGAGGCGCATGAAGCGAGGCGCGAGGCTACTGCGCCTGTGCACAAGCCACTAAGGGTCTCCGAGAAAGAAGTCTCGGGGCTACAGCGCGCTCAGCGGTTGGGAATCTAGGGGGGGGAAGGGCATAAGTTGATTGCGCCTGCGCATCCAAGCCCTGGCATTGCGCTCGCCTGGAGCCTCGGCTTTCCTCCTCTGTAAAATGGGTGTTAGGATCCTCGTGTGACTCCCAGGGATGGCTGAGGTGGGAGCCTTCTGTTGGAGGAAGGAAAAAGGCGGGCTCAGCCTTTGTGACTGAAGACTTAAAGCTCCCCAGACTCATCCCACCTTTTGTCTCATGTGGATCATACCTTTGCTGAGGGCTGGTGGAGAGCACTGCTGTCCCCATTATACAGATGAGCAAACTGAGACACAGTTAAAAAATGGTGGAAGGAGCCCCAGTTCTGCCCAGAGGCCCCTGCCCTTGGGGCACATTTAGTAAAGCAGGGATGAAGCCCCCAAGCCCCTCCACCATCTGAAGCCGCCCTCCCAGGATATCCCTTTTCTGGCCAGGAGGGTCACCTGCGCCTTGAGGCATAGCACTGGGGCTGACCTCTGGGGCTACCCCAGCTCAGAAGTCTTCTAGGACGTTATTCTCAGTGGTGCAGCCACAGCGCCCAGTAGGGGCTTGCTAAAGGCGGCTCCATCCATCCAATGCCCCATGGCTCTCCCAGTAGGTCCAGGCTCTTCCTCAGCTGTGCTCCGAGGATCTGGCCCCAGCCACAGGCTATTGTCTTAAGGGAGTCTGGGTCATCCTGGTCTTCCCTCTTTCTGGGGGGGCGGCTAGGGCAGAAGAGGGGGAGCCATTATCACCTTCTTATTCCAGCTGGCCTTTCCACAGAGGATCCCTTCTGGAATTTCCCCAGGAGCCAAAGCCTGGAACTTTTTAGAAAAATCAGGACTTGCGCCTTCCCTGGTCTCCTGGCTGTGGCCCCTCTTTCCAGAAGGGTTCGAGCCTTCCTCTTGGCACTCCCACTTAGACGCTGCCTCTCTGGGCCCAAGAATCAGGCATCCGGAGCAGCTGGCCTCCAACCCCTTCTTACCAGCCTAAGGAATCCACTGGCCACTGGCCGCATTTCTCCGGGTAAAATTGGCCCCCCCGGCAGAGAAACCAGAAGCAGAAGAGCTGGAGGAACTCAGGCTCCCCCGTTAGGGGTCAGCCTGGAAAGGTTAGTGCTGGCTGGCATCCATGTGGGGGAGCCATTCAAAATGGGGCAAACTAGAAGCATGTGAAGCAGGGAGACATCACCCCATCCATGGCGAACAAGTACTCAGGAGAGCCGGCACCCTTAGGTTGCTCTTCACTTCTCTTTCCTGCCTTACTTCTGTCTGAGCTTCGGCTTTCCCTGGCAAAAGTCAATTCCCCCCAGTGCCTAGACCTCCTGGCCTCTCCCTCCCTTCTAAATCTTTGGGGGTTTGGTTTCTGATCTGACCAATCTCCTGAAACGGAGCTCTCCAAAGTCATTAATGATTGCTTTCCTTTTTGACCCTTCCCTTCCATCCTAGAATCAGTACTGGGCAGAAGAATGGTGAAGGTTAGGCAATGGGGGGGGGTATGTGACTTGCCCAGGGTCACCCAGCTAGGAAGTGTCTGAGGCCAGATTGGAACCTAGGACCTCCTGTCTCCAGGCCTGACTCTATCCACTGAGTCACTTCATTGCCTCACTAATGATCTCTGTCTCTTTTTTTAAACCCTTACCTTCTGTCTTGGAGTCAATGGATCCTGTGTATTGGCTCTAGGGCAGAAGAGTGGTAAGGGTAGGCAATGGGGGTCAAGTGACTTGCCCAGGGTCACACAGCTGAGAAGTATCTGAGGACAGATATGAACCTAGGACCTCCCATCTCTAGGCCTACCTCTCAATCCACTGAGCTACCCAGCTGCCCCCTAATGATCTCTTAATTGTCAGACCAATGGCCTTTTCTCAATCCTCATCTTCTTTGACCCCTCTGCAGCCTTTGATCCTATCCCTTGCTCTCTCCCCCTTGATGCCCTCTTTCCTCTAGGTTTTCAGGACACTCTTCTCTCCCAGTTCTCTTCCTACTTCTCTGACCTCTCTCCTATGAGTCCTTTGCTAGATCCTCTAACCACAGGAGTTGCTGGTCTGTCTGGACCCTTTCTTCTTTCTTTCTTCCTTCCTTCCTTTCTTTCTTTCTTTCTTTCTTTCTTCGTCTTCTTCTTCCTCTTCCTCTTCCTCTTCTCTCTCTCTCTGTCTCTGTCTTCATCTTCTTCTCTTCCTCCTTCCCCCCTCCCCCCTCTCTCTCTCCCTCCCTCTCTGTCTCTCTCTCTCTCTGTGTCTTTTTCTCTCTGTATCCCTCTCTGTCTCTGTCTCTGTCTTCATCTTCTTCTCCTCCTCCTCCTCCTCCCCCTCCCCCCTCTCTCTCTCCCTCTCTCTCTCTCTCTCTCTCTCTCTCTCTCTCTCTCTCTCTGTGTCTTTTTCTCTCTGTATCCCTCTCTGTCTCTGTCTCTGTAAAAAATAAAATTAATATCATTGTTCACATGTAAAGAGAGCACCTTCTATTGAATCTGATTGACTGTATCCTGTCACATGCATTGGAGATAATAGTCCATAGACAAATGGATACTGTTTTTGGGAACACATTAAATTCCTGAATTTTTATTTTGCTATTGCCTTTATTTTTCTAATAGAATATTTGATCTTTCCCTTTCTTATTTTTTGCAAAGTACATATAATTAATATTAATCTTTTTTTGTTTTACAGTAATATGTTTAATATAAATATATTTGTTATATTAATATATACCCAAAAGCTTTAGACTATGGAAACCTGCCATTTATTGATAAATGATTACGAGACTGTGATTAATGTTTATGTCTGATTCCAGGAGAGGGGAACAAAAGAACCACTATATAGTGCAAAGAAGCACAAGATCAAGGAGACCAACCAACCCAGAGGGACTGATGCGAATATGCACAGTACCTAGAAGCACAAGGTAAAAAAAAAAAAAAAAAAAAAAAAAAGACCAAACCAATCCAGGTAGGACTGATGAAATTTCTATGCCAATACTAAGGACTTGAACCTAGTGTTTGAGGTTCAAGATTGAGGATGTTATGACATATGTTAGAGGCCAGCTTTCCCTGAACCGCATCCTAGTCAAGTACCAAAGGTTGGCTATCATCCTGGCTCCCCCTATCCCTGAGAGTGAAGGCAAATCTGACCAGGGAATGACACTTCCTTTTTACACAAAAAACTAGTCCTCTTTTCTCTCTTATAATGTGGCAAACTTTCTGTAGTCCTGGTTACTAACTGGATAACTGCACAATTGCTTAACTCACTTTAATTGGGCCCTGATTCAAGGACCTATATATGTTTATTTTTCCTTTATTTACATTTTTGCACATAAGACTTTGACATTTTATATTTCGTCCACAAATTATTTTTCCCTTTTATTTGGATTTTTTGATGTTTTTGGATTTCTTTTGATAATTGACCCATAACTCAGCCATGTATCCTTAGCTGATCTGGGTGTTTGTCTCTATCTTCTTCAGGGGGGAATGTGCTATTATTCTCCTCAGGGGGGTATGTATTATCCTATAATGAGAAGTTTAAATTCTTTTGAGAGTAATTTCAGGATAAGAAATTTGCTACCTCTCCAATTCCAGAAAGTGAACTGTCTGGAGAAGGCACCATGAAGATACCTGCAGAAACCTACACTGCATCAAGAAGATCCAGAATGAACTTTGGGGTGCAGCTGATTGAACTGTGGAGGTTTGAATGTATTTGTTTTGAAAGTACACTGTTATGCCAAAGGAGATTACCCCAATTGACTTTTTGTCAATATGCCTAGCAATTATTGGGTCATTGGTTTTGTCCTCTTTTCTTTTTAATCCCCAAATTACTGTAATTTAAAAGTTGGTTGTGTTTATAAGAGCCTTCAGGGAGACCAGTCTCCCTTGGCTCTCAGGGGGTAATGTGTTATTGGAAATATTGGGGTTCTGGAACTACATTTCCCATGAGCCCACTGGCTTCCTGTTGTTACACAATGATGTAGACAGAGGGGTGAAATTGAGGGGCTGGCGTTTCACTTCCTCTTTGCTTCCTATCCACCATGGTGGCAGCAGGCAACAGCATGCTTTTTAAGCATAGCACATGGCTTTATTTTCTAGTGGCTATTAATAAATCTTACAAAAACCACACTATTTTTAAAGTTATTATTATATATTGATTTTATTTTTTTACATCTCTCTCCCTCTCTGTCTCTGTCTCTCTCTCTGTTTCTGTCTCTCTCCCTCTCTCTCTGTCTCTGTCTCTCTGTCTCTCCTCTCTCTCCCTCCTTCCTCACAGTTGATCTCATCATTGCATCACCATCTCTATGTTGATGATTTCCAGATCTCCATAGCTGTTCACTCTTTTAGCCTTAATTTTTCTCTCCTGCCATCCTGCCCTTAAATGGGAAAACGTGAAGAAAACTCATCTTGTTCCATACACTTCTATTTCTTGCCCGAGACCTTAAAATCCTTTTTGGAAACGATCTTTTATTTACTTTTTGAGCAGGAGAAATCTGCCTGTGGCTGCCCTCCTGCTCCCCCTCATTGAGAACAGAAGAAAGGATCCCCGTAATGTCATGTCAATGGCCTCTCAAGGGTGTCTCCTTGAGGCAGGTCTCTGGGCCTTCTGCTGCTGGCCAGCATCCTTGTGGCTCATTGCTGGGCCTGGGAGCCGTGCTTGGCCACACACCGATCCATGTGGTTGATTCCTTTTTTAGATTCCTCTGGCAGAGCAGTGTGTGCCTGAGTGAATCACAGGGTGGGCGTCTGCCATCTGTTGCCATAAATCTTGGAGGTTTGATCTTTCTCATATTGTCTTCAGGACAGTAAAGAGCTGCCTCGGCACCCCCAGGAGGGAAACCATGGACTGACTCTCCTTCCTTTGCCTGTCTTTGTGGGTCCTGCGCCCAGTCCCAAGGAAGGGGCAGACACAATTGGCCATCAGGCTCTCCTCTGACCTGGATGCTGGCCTTGCCGTGGCCTTGGCATCCTTGGGAGGACGAGTGCCCAGCCCCCTCCTCTTTAGGAAAAGGCACCCAAATGGCTCGGCCACCTTTTCTCTCTCAATTCTTCCTTCTTCGTCACGTCCATTCGCCACCATCCTGGCCAGAGTGGAGACTCTCCTCCTCCAGCTCCTCATTGAGCTTTCATGTCCGTTTCCTTTAGAAATACTTCATTATCCCTTCCAACCTGGAGTGTGGAGAAGTCAGAATTGAGTCTCCTTCACCTTTCGCTAAAGGGCATCAAGGTGGCATGTACCAGCCCTGAGCCAGGAGAGTCTGAATTCAAATTCTGCCTCAGGTACTTGCTCTATGACCCTGGGCAAATCACTTCACTCATTTGCTTTGGTTCCCTCCTCTGTAAAATGAGCTGAAGAAGGAAATGAATTCAAATCTGGCCTCAGGTACTAGCTATGTGACCTTGGGCAAGTCACTTTACTTTATTTCCCACAGTTTCCTCATTTGTAAAATGAGCCAGAGAAGGCAATGGCCAACCACTCCAGGATCTTTGCCCGGAAAACCCTCACTGGAGCCATGGAGAGTTAGACACAACTCACTCAACAACTGCAACAAACCCCTTTTCCTCTGGGAGTCAGATTAGCTACAGGAGGAACCCAGATAAGGCAGGCGGCTGGGTTGTGAGCCATTTCTGGGATGGAGGGAGAGAGCTGCTATCTCGCACCTGATACCTGTTACATAATGAAGGCATCTCTTCTGGACCTTATTGATGTAAACCTTTCTTAAGCACCTACTGTGTGCCAGGGAGCACGCTAAGCCAGTGATGGGCCAACTCTTTACAGAGGGGCCAAAGGAAAGGAAATGCTCCTCTCTCAGTCTGTTTCTAAGGCAACTCTTTCGAAGTTTCATTGTACTGTATTCTACTCACTGTATTCATCCGATTAGGAATAATGTCAAGGGTTGGATAGAACATTTCAGGGAGCTGCATCTGGCCCGGGGCCGTAGTTTGCCCATCACTGTGCTAAGCAATGAGACTATGAAGAAAGGCAAAAGGTGTGCCTTGTGGTCAAGGAGCTCACAGTGTGAGGGGAGACCCCATTCAAAGAGCCTTGAGTCGTACCAGGGAGACACAGGCTCAACTGGGGCCAGTTGCAGGGGGAGGCACTGAAGGGACCCAAGACAGGAGCCAGGCCTCAGCTTAGTTCTAGAGATGCTCCTCGAGTTTTTCCTGGGTGGCAGCAATGAGTCAGAGCTAGAGATGCACACAGAGAAAGAGTCGGAGAAGAGGAAGGGAGAGTCAGACTGACAGACAGAGGAGTGAGGGAGAGAGGGAGAAACAGAGGGGAGGGGAAGAAAGAGAGAGGGAGAGAGGGAGAGGGAGAGGGAGAGAGAGAGGGAGAGAGAAGGAGAGAGGGAGAGAGAGGAAGAGAGAGAGAGGGAGGGAGAGAGAGAGGGAGAGGGAGAGAGAAGGAGGGAGAGAAAAAGAGGGAGGAAGAGAGAGAGAGGGAGAGAGAGAGGAAGAGAGAAGGAGACGGGGGGGGGGGGAGAGTGAAGGGTCTTGGTTATAATGAATCATGAAGGTATCAAAGATGTATTCGAAAGCTGACTCTAATGAGCAAAGTGCTCATGGACCAGCCTCAGGGATCTGTTTCTATGTCACACGCTTGACTGCTGAATCCTTACTGGATGGGGCTTCAATTCTGTGGAACTTCCAAATCCAACCTCTACTACTCTGCAGTCGGAAGGCTGGCAGGCAGGCTCTAGGGGTCCTTTGTGACGTCAGAGACTGGCCCTGGCATTCGTATAGGCGGGTGCCAGCGTGCCGGAGAGGAGGCGGCTCCACCCGAGTTTCTTTCCTGGGCAGCTGGCGGTGCTGTTGCGTTGCCGGCCGCTCTTTTGGGGGTCGGCTCTGAGCTGGAACGTCGGGCTCCCTCCCTGCCTCCCTCTGTCAGACCTCTGAGGGGGGGGGGGCGGCTGGGAGCGCGCTGAGCTTTGGCCGCTCCTCGCCTCTCTGCGCTCCTCTGGGGCTCGCTCTGTCTAGCCTGCAAACTCAGCCCATCACTTTCCGGCTTTCAGCTTCCCTCCACAGACATGAGAAGTAGCTGTAGAGTGAGTGGGACCCTCCTGGGGGGGGGGGGGAGCTCCAGCCCCACCAACGGCAAAGTCCCATGTCGGCAGCCCAGGCCCAGAGCCTCTCGGAGGAGACCCCCGGAGGGCTCTGCGGCCATAACTTACAGTACTAGGATCCCCAAATTTCAGGTTTGGAGGGACACAGCCTATCGGTGGCCCTTCTCTCCGTGGTGGGCACAGTCCGTGGCCCCACCAGGCCAGAGGCGGGCTGGCGTGGTGCCTGGGCAGAGTGAGAAGTTGGTGTCATCCTCAAATATGTTAGCAATAGTAATACTATCTCCAAAACGCTCTCCCTGAGCCGGCGTCCCTCCCAGGACAGAACTGAACCCCTCTTCTTACCTTTGACCCGAGTGGGCCAGGAACAGCCGGCGTCTTGAGGCTCGGGGGCAGCAGCATCTTCACTACAGAAAGCATTTTGGGGGTTTGGGCTGTCCTTTGAGTTGGTACTTTAAAAATGTTCAAACTGTAGTCGAGGGGGCAGCTGGATAGCTCAGTGGATGGAGAGCCAGGCCTAGAGATGGGAGGTCCTGGGTTCAAATCTGGCCTCAGACACTTCCCAGCTGGGTGACCCTGGGCAAGTCACTTGACCCCCATTGCCTACCCTTACCCCTCTTCTACCTAGGAGCCAATACTCAGCATTAACTCCAAGACGGAAGGTAAGGGTTAAAAAACAAAACAAAACTATAGTGGAGCCCCTTAGGATGAGTGTTGGGAAGCTGAGGCTGGGCTAAGGGCCCCTGGACTGTCCTTCAGTCCTCTTCACCAGTGCCTTTCCCCAGCAGCCTGGGCTGCTCTCATTCACGTTCCTGGTCCTTCACCCCTTACTAGCCCAGCCAGTCATTCAGGGCTTTCCAACTCTCCGTGACCCTGCCTGGAGATTTCTCAGCAGACATTCTGGAGTGGCCGCCCTCTCCTGCTCCGGCTCATTGGACAGACAGGGAAACAGAGGCATGAGGTGGTTCCCCCCCATGCTGGTGGACTCCCCTCGTGGGGCCAGTCTTGGCCTCAGACAGGGCCGGAGGAAGACATGGCCCCCTCGTTGGGAGGATCCGGGGTTCAGGGTGGCCCAGCCTGCTCGTGGGGTCAGCCGGCCTTTGGTAAATGCTCTCCTTCATTTCTAGGCAGGTTCCCCGGGTTAGGGCTAAAATCAGCCCCATCTGTGACCAGCAAAAGCTGAAGGCATTCATCCAACTCTCCATCAGAAATGGGGACAGCAAGGTTTAAAGGAAGAGCCTGATCATGGAAGCAGAGAGCCAGGAAGAGAACCGGACCAGGAGGGGGCCATAGAAGCCAGCAGAGGATGGGGAATCCCCAAAGAAAGGGGCAGCAAGGTGGCTCCGCACACACAAAAGCAGAGCAGGAGCCAGGAGGTCCCGGGTTCCGATCTGATGTCCAGCATCGGCTCCCGCCGCTCCCTAGCCATGGCCACTCTTCTCTCTGGATAGATCCTGAACCCCAGTTCTTTTTTTTTCTTTTCTTTTCTTTTTTTTTTTTTTGGTAGTCTATCATTCATTCATTTATTTATTTTTTATTTGTTTGGCCATTTATTTATTTATTTTCGTTTATTTATTTTTTAAATTTAGAATATTTTCCCATGGTTACATTGTTATAGCCAAAAAAGTTTATAGAAATATTATAGCTTATAGCTTATAAGAATATTATAGCCAAAAAGCTAAACTTAGCAATTAAGCAGGGGATTTTTTGGATAACGTCATGCCCGACTCAAGCAGGGCAGTTATCTCTCTGACTCACAGTCCCAGGGACAACTCCTGGCTGGAAGCCCCAGGGCCCCTAGATGAAACAGCCTTGAAGATTCCTAGACAGAACAGCCTTGAAGATTAAGAATCATATCCTGTGGCACCTGGAAGCATCCCTACTCCCTCTGTCTAGCTATTAGCTAACCCTAAGACAAAGGCACCTCTATCCCAGAAACATATATATGTTCCTTCTTCTGAATGCCCCCTCGGGACTCTCTTTGCTGAGTTTCCCCAGTGCGTACTGGCAATAAAGCTTTCTCCTGCTTTGATTGCATTGTCTCGTGTGTTCCTCTGGAGGCCACCCATTTTGAACCCTAACAACATGATTCATGTTCTTTCCCTCTCCCCAACCCCCCCCCATAGCCAACACGCAATTCCACTGAGTTTTACATGTATCATTGATCAAGACCCATTTCCATATTATTGATAGTTGGACTAGTGTAATTGTTTAGTGTCTGCATCCCCAACAATATCCCCATCAACCCATGTGTTCAAGCAGTTGTTTTTCTTTTGTGTTTCTGCTCCCACAGTTCTTCCTCTGGATGTGAATATCTTTCTTTCTCTTAAGTCCCTCAGCCTTGCTCTGGATCCTTGCATTGCTGCTAGTAGAGAAGTTGGTTATGTTTGATTGTACCACAGTGTATCAGTCTCTGTGTACAATGTTCTTCTGGCTCTGCTCCTTTCGCTCTGCATCAGTTCCTGGAGGTCTTTCCAGTTCACATGGAACTCCTCCAGTTCATTATTCCTTTGAGCACAATTGTATTCCATCACCAGCATAGACCACAATTTGTTCAGCCATTCCCCAATTGAAGGGCATGCCCTCATTTTCCAATTTTTCACCACCATAAAGAGCATGGATATAAATATTTTTGTACATGTTTTTTCCCTATGATCTCTTTGGGGTACAAACCCAGCAATGGTATGGTTGGATCAAAGGGCAGGCAGTCTTTTATAGCCCTTTGAGCATAGTTCCAGATTGCCATCCAGAATGGTTGGATCAATTCACAACTCCACCAGCAATGCATTAATGTCCCAATTTTGCCACATCCCCTCCAACATTCAACACTTTCCTTTGCTCTTTTTAACATTAATGTTAACATTAGTTAACATTAACATTAGTCATGTTAACTAATCTGCTAGGTGTGAAGTGGTACCTCAGAGTTGTTTTGATTTGCATTTCTCTAATTATAAGAGATTTAGAACACTTTTTCATGTGTTTGTTGATAGTTTTGATTTCTTTATCTGAAAATTGTCTATTCATGTCCCTAGCCCATTTATCAATTGGGGAATGGCTTGATTTTTTGTACAATTGATTTAGCTCCTTATATATTTGAGTAATTAGACCTTTGTCAGAGTTTTTGTTATATTTTTTCCCAATTTGTTGCTTCCCTTCTAATTTTGGCTGCATTGGTTTTGTTTGTACAAAACCTTTTTTAATTTAGTGTAATCAAAATTATTGATTTTACATTTTGCAATTTTTTCTAACTCTTGCTTGGTTTTAAAATCCCTCCCCTCCCAAAGATCTGACAAGTATACTATTCTGTGCTCACCTAATTTACTTATAGTTTCCTTCTTTATATTCAAATCATTCACCCATTCTGAATTTATCTTGGTGTAGGATGTAAGATGTTGATCTAAACCCAATCTCTCCCATATTGTTTTCCAATTTTCCCAGCAGTTTTTGTAAAATAGTGGGGTTTTATCCCAAAAGTTGGGCTCTTTGGTTTTTTCATATACTATCTTGCTGAAGTCACTTACCCCAAGTCTGTTCCACTGATTCTCCCTTTCGTCTCTTCACCAGTACCATATTGTTTTGATGACTGCTGCTTTATAGTATAGTTTAATATCTGGTACTGCTAGGCCACCTTCCTTCACATTTTTTCCATTATTTCTCTTGATATTCTTGATCTTTTGTTCTTCCAAATGAACTTTGTTATATTTTTTCTAGTTCAGTAAAAAAATTTCTTGGTAATTTGATAGGTATGGCACTAAATAAGTAAATTAATTTGGGTAGGATGTTCATTATGTTAGCTCATCCTACCCATGAGCATTCAATGTTTTTACAATTGTTGAGATCTAGTTTTAATTGTTTGGAAAGTGTTTTGTAGTTGGGTTCGTATGAACCCTAGTTCTGAGACAGGAGAGGACTGAAAAAGAATGAGAATAATCTGAGAAGAGGCTCCAAAGGAAGCAGAAAAGCAGCACAAAGTCGGGGGGCTACACTAGGAGCCGGGCCTACGAGGGTGCTGCCCCCCTGGCTGGCCAGTGTTTCCAATGGCCCGGATCATTCTCTCTGAAGAGCCAGGGAAGCCACCCCTGAGGCTTCTCTCGTCCAGGGGTGAAGCTTGAGCCACTCGGTCCTCGAAGACCTCAAGAAGCCTGTCCGTAAGGAACTGACAGGACATTGAGGAGTGCCCAGATGCTAGAGTTGGAGCCAAGAGGACTTGAGTTCAAATCCAACCTTGGGCATGTGTCAGCTGGGTGACGCTGGATGAGTCACAAAAACTCTGTCTGCCTTCATTTCCTTACCTGTAAAATGAAGGGATTGGACATGATAGCTTCTGAGCAGAGTGTGTGCGCATGGGGCTGCCTCTAATTAACAGCTAATATTTTCATGGTCCTTACAAGGTGCCATGTGTGCTGCCAAAGGTTTTATAATGATCATCTCATTGGATCCTCTCAACAACCCCAGGAGATAGATGTTCTCATTATTCCCAATTTACAGAATAGGAAACTGAGGCAGACAAGGATGAAATGAATTGTGGGGTGGGATTTGAATTCGGGACTTCCCTGCCTGGGCCCAGCTCTATGCCCTATAACATCCAGCTCCTAGGGAAGGAGCCTTGCTGAAGAGCTTTTCCTAGTTACCAGATGAGGCGGCCTCCTTCTCTTTCCCACCCAGCAATCTCTGTACTGAGCTGCTCGAGTGAGTTTCTATAGTGTCACTGATGGGAATTTGTGGGGAACCTCTGGATCCGCTCTGCCATTAGGATGTGCAAGAGATGGAGACCCAGGCTGGTGCCCAAGGATGAGCATGAGAGCAGGGCGTAGGATTATGGGTGTAGAGTGCCAAGGGCAGCAGAATGGGCCGTCATTGACTGTGGCATGCAGGGAAGAGCCATGAGAGGGTGACGTCTCGCCTTGCCCATGCGCTGGATCTAGGTGAGGCCAGGTGGCACAGCCATCTCTTTTCCAGTGTTGCCCAAGTCTAGTAGCAAGACAAAAGTCAGGATGCCCGGGCGATGGCTGGGAGGAGGTGGATGGCCTTGGCACCTTCCACGTTTGACCAAGCTTGGAGCATCCCTGGAGCATCAAGGCCATTGGAACACATCATCTCACCCACCCATTCTTCCAGGCAATGTCTTCACTTGCCTGGTGTAGACACCCTTGAATCATGAATAGGTCTGAGGCCTTTTGATTCCCCACAAGATGGGTAACCAAGATGCTGAGATGGTTGCAGTACAAGCTGTGGCTTCTTGGAGCCATGGGGGAGAGCTGGGTGGTGGGTGGGCACCAAAGGAGGATGAGCAGCCCCAAGGAGGGCTCGGCATGTCCTCCACCCATGAGGCACGTCCTCCTGGACTCACTCAGGATCACCAAGCTAAACCATCGAGTCTTTGAATCTGTGGCTTCCTGAGTTCAAGTCCAGCACTTTCTCCATGGTGCCATCTTGCCACTTAGCAGAGAGGCAACAGGACATCATTCTTGGAGCCAGGAAAACCTGGGGTCAGCCACCTACTAATCCCTTGGCTCAGGGATGGTGATTTTGTAACTAGAAATTCCAGAGATGGCAGCTGACCTGCTTTAGTGAGATGAGCTTCCTCCCCTGGGAGTTCCACGTGCCACTTAGATGCCAGGCTCATTCTCTCTCCCTTCTCCTCCAGTGTGAATTCTATCACTATTGTTTCCCCAGGTTTCCCCAATGCATTTGGCAAAGATCTCTCGTGGTATCACTGTGGCCAAGATGGAGAGATGCCACATCAGGAGGCATTTCAGGAAATATGAAAAAGATGGCCAGTGGAACACTCTCCCATGAACACACATTGCTAGTGGCAAGGGTGAATGCCTGGAGAAGCCGGGCATGAGGAGCAGCTATAAGAAGACACTGAGGGAGTGCAGGCTCCTGAAACAATAGGGAGATCCAGGTTTTCATTTAGTGGGGGGAAAGGGAGTGAGGTGCGCAATGGGATGTGAAGCAGGCAGGCCCCAGAAGCCATTGCAGGGATGAGGGTCTGGGCCAGGGTGAGAGCCGTGACAGAAGAGAAGAGGGGGGTGCTGAGTGATGCTGCAGAGGTGGCATTGACAGGCCTCCGAGGAAAGAGGACCATTCTGTTTTGGATGTTGCCAGTTAAGGCAGTCTATTGGGCATCCATCTAGTGGAAAATGTGAGCTTGGAGGTCTGCAGAGATGGGGCAGGAGGGGCAGATGGGAGAATCATCAGCCCAGGGGCATTCATCGAGTCCATGGGAGCTGATGAGACGGGTGCAGGGCAGAGCTCCACGGGACAGCCACAGTCTGAGGGCATGATCCAGGCGAAGAGTGGTCAGAGACTTAGATGGAGGACAGGGAGAGAAGAAAGGATGGGCAGAGAGGCCAGTAAGTATGAGAATGGAGGCTGGCACTGGATTGGGCAGCGGTTTCAGTGGAACGATGAGCTTGGAAAGCTCAAAGACCATAAAGACAGAAGAAAGCTGAGAGTGTAATCAGGTGGGTGAGGGACCCAAAGACCAGGCATTAATGGCTTAGTGTCATGTGGAGGGAAGACTTCAGGAAGGTAAGACACAAACATTTATTAAGCACCTCCCGGGCTCATTTCCTTTTCTAGATCATTTTACAAATGAGGAAATTGAGGCAAAGGTGGTAAAGTGACTTATCCAGGGTCACACAATTAATAAGTCTCTGAGGCTAGAGTTGAACTCATTTCCTTCTTCAGCTCATTTTACAAATGAAGAAATGCAAAAGGCCTGCTTTCATAGGACAGGAAACTTGGGGGTGTGGCAGTGTCAGTGTGGTTGAATTAGCACAGCCAGAGATTCAGATGGTATTCACAGAGGCTGTCCTAGTGCCATCTGCTGATTTCTTTATTTATACCTTTTCTTTTCTTATGGTTACGTACAGGGTTGGTATGGATATTCCATAATCAACATGCGTCATTTCTTGGAGATAGTGAACAAGTCATACACTAACCTTGTTACCAACAACCTTGTTACTAACAACTTTTCAAGGTGTGTTTACTTGACTCCTTGGATATGGAGTGGAGAAAGCAGTCCAGTCAGTGGAATGGGACGTACCAACCTTTGTGGGCAATTTCTCCATTTATCATCCATTGTTAACTATCGAATCAGGGAGGGGGGGAAACTTGGAGACTGTTCTGGTCTGTTTTTGCAGGCATCAGCGTATGAGAATCTAAGTTAGAGTTTTAAAATCTTTAACATTAACTCACTATATGCTGGTTTGTTGTGAGGTGACTTCTAGGGGAATTTCTGTATTATAACATATAAGGAAGAGATTTATTTAGGGGCTTACTTAGGGGTTTGTGAGAGGTGTGTGGATGGCCTTGCCATTAGCCTGTATTGTTTTCCTGTGTTTCCTTGGGGCTGAGTAAGGATATTGATTACAATAATTTCAGTAAAAGGGAATGTCAGTGAGAAGAGTCACATGGGGGAACTGAGTAGAATAACCATCCTTCTGGCACCTGCTGTGAGGGTTTCAGAACTAGTGATGAGCTGTGCTAAACTCATGAGCTTGATGGCTTCCTGCAAAGAAACTGAAGCAAAGGGGGTAAAGTGACTTATCTAAAGTCACACAATTAATAAGTCTCTGAGGCTAGATTTGAACTCATTTCCTTCTTCAGCTCATTTGACAGATGAGGAAACTGAGGCTAACAGGGCGAAGTGACTTGCCCAGGGTCACACAATTAGTACGTGTCTGGGGCCAGATTTGAACTCATGAAGCTCATTCCAAGCCCAGTACTCTATCCACCGGACCACCTGGCTGCCAATCAAAGATTGCAGGACTTCAGAGGCATTCCCCCACCTCCTGGTTTCTTCTGATCTAGCTGACCCATATGCAGAGGTGCTGGGCCTTCGCACCTCCCTTTGTCTGCCTCAGGGGGCAGATGTGGGCATCAGAAGAGCTGAGCAATTTGTAAAGAAGGGCTGGTAAGTGCCTGTAGTGTGCCAGGCTCTGGGGCTCCCAGGACAAAGAGAGACACCAAAAGCCAAGCTGATCTCTCCAGCCTTAATCCCCAGAATGAGAACAACCAGCATTTTATTCCAGAACTACCTGTGAAGCGTAAATCAAGAACAATAACAATATTATACTATTGGTAACAATAGCTCATTGATAGAACACCCAAAGGCTTGCAGAGACCTTGACAAATAACATCTGATTTGATTCTCCCAACAACCATGGAAGGTAGGTGCTATTATTATTCCCATTTTACAGAGAAAGAAACTGAGACAGGCAGGTGTTAAATGACATGGCCAGAGTCACACAGTCAGTAAACGTGGAAGCAATCAAGCCAGTCAATATATTATTATGGATAATTGAGGCACACATCAAACCATATAACTCCCCAAATCATAGAGTTCATAAATGCCCAAGGCTGGATTTGAAATTGGGTCTTCCCAACACTCTAGCCATTGTGCTACCTAGTTGCCCCTCAGAATAAGCCTGGGATTGAAGGGTACTCGCACCTCCTCAGAACCTCCTGCCCCTGGAACCCCTTATCTCCCTCTGATTGGCCAGTGGACCTTGGAGAGCTCCCAGATCCTCCACCCTTTACTGGTACAGTGCCCAATTCTGGGCATTTCAAAAATGTTTGTTGACTGATTAACTGACCAAGTCACTCCTCTCTTCAAGAAACTTCTGGGGCTCCCTATTGCTTCTAGAATAGAATGCAGGCTTCTCCATTAGGTATTTAAGTCCCTTCTCATCTTGCCTAACCTTTCTTTTTTTTTTTTTGATCCAAATTATTTTCTTCTCAGGTCCAAATTCTCTCCTTCCACTTCTCCCTCCCTCACCTATGGAGAAGCTAAGAAAAACAAATATGTATAGCCATGCCCAGCACATGCCCCCCTTGATCATGTTAAAAAAAAAAAAGGCAGGAAAGGAAATGGAGTAGCGGCCAGCTGGCTCTCTGAGACTCGCCGCTTTCTTTCCAAAGAGGGCGCCGGGCTGACCTCTCTTCCCTAGTGGGACAAACTGTCTTATTGCAACTATTTGACGACCCACTTCCTACCTTTGCACCTTTGCCTAGGCTGTGCCCCGCGCCCTGAAGACTCTCCCCTCTGGGTACACTGTAAGTGTTTACGCAGCTGTTGTTGTCTCTCCCTAAATTAGGGCGTCTCATTCTCTGCACCGTTCCCCTAGTGACTGGCCCACAGCAGTGGGGGGCTTGGCTGGGAATCCATGCTTCCTTTTCACTGCCTCTCCCTAGCCCTTCTGTGGTCCCCTAGCTCGCTTCATCCGCCCCCCTCCCCGCGCACTCTATGGACTTTGCGTACACTTTCTTACCCCTCCCCCCAGCAGTAGAAGGCATTTCCCCTTCCCTGCTCGGGGCTCCATCCAGGACCTTCTCTAGCAGGGACCACAGAAGTGGCGTTGGGGCCCAAAGGTCCGGAAGGATAGAGGAGGAGGAGGAGGAAGGACTCCAGGGGGCTGGGGGTGGGTGGGATGGGGGCAGGCAGGCAGGAAGGGCCGGTGTGAGCCCGGGAAGGATTCGAGAAAGAGAAGAGGGCAGGAGGGGTGGAAGGAAGGGGGGCGTGTCTGGGGCAGTAGACACGCGCTAGGGAGGAGTTAGGCTCAGTATGGGGGGAGGGGGCCAAGGA